>NW_026974944.1:0-205000 GCF_030014295.1 Loxodonta africana | reverse complement strand
GGTTCAGGTGTGTCCCCGGCGCGTGAGAGGTCTCTGCTGTCTTCTTCACAATCAGGGCGGGCTGGTCCATCACGACACCTGGTGCTTGGCCGGCACAGCCCTGGGTGGGTTCCGAAGGAAGAAACGGTGGACGGGACTCAGTGAGAACAGGTAGGATGGCTTGGTTGCTGCTGGAAGGATGGGAGGGTGGGCCGAGAGGGTAGGTGCTCTGTACAGAGGACAGGTCGCTCTGGTCAAGTGGAAGCGTGGCCGCAGGAGTCGGGCTGTCTGCCAAGGACTTCGGCGGTGCACTCGCGCTCTGCACCGGCTTCCGAGCTCTTCGGTTCTGAAACCATACGTGAATTTGGGATCGCGGAAGGCCAGTTCGTTGAGCCAGTTCTTCCTTGGCCTCGTTACCAGGGTACCGGTTCTTCTCGAAGGCCTCGACTAGGAGACTCGTTTGCGATCTGGTGATGCGTGTGCGTTTTCGCCTGGCCGCTTTGGGGAAATTTTCCGGAGACCAAGGCTGAGGCTCTCCCTGTCCCTGGGACGGCTCTTCTTCAGAGGCCTGTCCAGAGGCCGAGCGGCTCTTCCTTAGGTGACCTGCTCTGCGGTTTCCAAACCAAGTCTGAATGCGATCCTCCGCGATGCCGGTTTCTCTGGCGAGTTCTTCTCTGGTAGTTATACCAGGGTAGGGGTTCTGCTCAAACGCTGCTTGCAGGGTCTCTCTTTGACTGGGCTTCAAAACCAACCTCTCTCATCGGCCTCGTGGATTTTGAGAGCGACTCGAAGGGCCGGTCGGATCCATCGCGGCAAGTCAGCCGGACTGCACGGAGACTCGCGGCCAAGTGAACAGCTCCCGGAAACGCGGGACTCAGCCACGCCCGGAATGCTTTGCGCAGCAAAGGAAGGCCCCAAGGCCCCTGTGGGAAATCACCTGACCCACCGGAGTCCTTCATTAAGTACCTGAGGCCTTGGAGGAAAGCGTTGAAGGGCAAGATGACTCACTCCTAAGTGGAAGTAGAGATTTTATCAGGGGATTTGGCAAAGGTCGTCCTATTAGTGTGTTGCGTCAGAGGAATGCATTTCCAATGGAAGGATTTTCCGGCACCTTGTCAGGTCGGTGGGGGCTGGGGGACCGGACTGGGATTCCCAGGCGCCTTAGTTCGCTGGTGCCGCCCTGACAGAACTAGCACCCGTGCGTGGCTTGGACAAACAGAAATGTATTCTTTCACAGTCGACCAGGCGACGAGTCCCAATTCAGGGCGCCAGCGCCTGGGGAAGGAGTTCCCTGTCTGTCAGCTCTGGGTGAAGGCCCTAGTCATCAGTCATCTTCTGGTCTACGAGCTGCTCAGTGCGGGGACCCGAGGTCCCAAGGACACGCTCTGCCTCTGCCTCTTCTTCCTTGGCGCCCAGTGGTCCCTCTCCTCTCTGCTAGCTTCTCTCTTTTCTGTCTCATAAGGGACTGCCTGCCCATACAACCTAATCCTGTACGTTGCCTCCTCCCTCATTGACATAACCGCCGCCTGTGCTCCTGCCTCATTAACATCATAAAAACCATCACAGAGGGTAGGATTTACAACCCCCGGGGTAATTAGGACAGATCACAAATCCCAGAAGGACCAGACAAGTCTGGGAATCCTGGATTCCTTGGATTCTCAGGCTGCCAAGGGTCTTGACCCCGCAATCCTGCCAGACGGTGAGTTGATTGTGATCCTAGCGATATCCCGCCTATTAAGGCCAGGAGGGACTCTGAGTTTCTGATAGCCTCTTTCCCACAGACGGTTCTATTGGCGGCAGTTCTGCGCCTCCCCCAAGGTGGTTGCCCCCACCCCGCCCATCGCCTTAGCAGGATGAGCTCCCTGCCCCGCTGGCTGGTGCGCCTACACATCCCGCCGCTAGTGGAGCTGGGTTGGGGCTTTGGGGGGAGGGCGGGCCCGGCGGGTACCCTTGCGTGTGCGGCCCACGCCCCTCCCTCCCGAGTCCTCTCTCCGTCGCCTTCTCTCTCTCCCCCTCGCGGGTTGGCAATGCCTGGATAATTGGACAGAACGCACCGTTGTACGGAGGGTTAGTCAGGATTCTTTTGACACAATCATTGTCCCATTCCGCGGTTTGTTCCAAAGAGAACGCCGGTGGTGTCGTCCTGGGGAAGCAATGGAGACCCGCTCTCTTTCAGAAAATCCCTTGGCACCGCCAGGTGCAGCTGGCTGAACCGGTTGCCCAGGAGACATTCTGCCTTGGGAGCAATAAAGAAATGAATAAGTAAATACGTAACCGGATTACTCATTTGAAACAAAAGAAAAGGAAATGAGATTAAAATCTTACAATACGGTGGCGTCTCGAGGCTTCGACTTGGCCCTCTGCTGGTCCACAGCCTCCGCTGGCATACTGCATGTGCATCACTTCTCCGACGACAAGGCCGAAATGTGGGCATCCAGGGCCCCAGCAGTCCAGAGTGTACAGATGGTGGCGTATGGATTACCTCTTTGTCTCGTACGGGAGGGAAGCCTGGGCCCTAGAGTGGCTCCACTAGAGCTCCACGAACTCAACTATTTTCCCTGACCTTTGGCCCATGCCCTCGTGAGTGTGTGATCTGTAGTTACACTTCTCCTCCGACCACTCTGAATCCTCCACCTGCGGGTACCTGAGTGTGGAAATCAACATCTATCAATGGCTGAAGTGTCACAGGTCACTAGGTGTCTAGGCTCAGGCTGACCTTGGCTGTCTTCTGCCCAGGCAAGGAGCCTAATCTTTCAACGGAAATGAGGACACGTGGTCAGTAGCCGACATCCTGTCTTTCATCCATACAGCGGTCTCGATGAGGGTAAAGAGGCCATTTAGGCCAGTTGAAGGCTGAGTGCGAGGCCTAAGTCTTCTTTCCCAATCACCTTGGAGACAGCCACCGGAAGGCTGGGTGGAACTTCTGAAGGGGACGAGTCACAAACACTGAGCCAATAGGAGCGGTCCAGCGTAACTGGCCAGTTCCGCAGAACCCTCCATTTTACCCATGGATACACAACGGACCTTTCGGTCTTTGGCCACAAAATCGAGGGCACCTAGGAACTAACTTCACAGTAGGCCACGCCTGATGCGTACAAGTTGGAAACACTGGGTTAGGAGGCAGGTACCTCTTTCCCACTTACGCTAGGGTATCAGTAGAGAAGGCGCCTTCCTCAGCATCTATGGCCCCTCTCTGTATGTATTCATTCAGAGAAATCTCTTCATTCTACCCCTGAGACACATCGCAAGTATGAGGGTCCTGAGAGATTGCCTGGAGATGAAAAAGGGGAGGCTTCTGTCTCTACAGCTTCCCCGTGGGTAGAGAATAGCAGGTAGTCTCTCTGGAAGGTCTTAGCTTCTGTTGATTGACATGGGCAATACAGTAGCGGCGGACCCCGGCCAGGTGGAACTTGTGGGCAGATGCAACCTCTCCGGCAATGAATAATTCTGCTGGTGTCTTGTATGGTGAAAACCTAGACCTGCCAAGTGGGATGGGTAGAGAACATTGTCCCACACCTGCCGGGGGCCTTTCCTGGGACTGAAAATCCCCACCTGGTCTCAACGTCTTCGCCCTCTCAGCACACACCTTTCCTGCACAAATAATCCTGCCTTTCTCCGTCAGTGCCTTATCCTACTAGGAAAAAAAGCATGCTGCTCAAAAAGGACGATGCCAGGGAAATCGAAGGGACACTGCCATTTTCCAAATGTTTCCTATCAACATGTCACCACCTCCGGTGCAAAGCTGTGTATGTGGCCGGGCTCTGAAGGCAAGGTTGAAATCCTGGCAGCCTAGGCCCTTGTAGTCCAATGGTTTATGTACTTGGGGACACTGATGACCTGTTTGCCACATACAGGAGGGATCCTTGGGCCCTTCATGGGCTCGCCATTCAGCTCCACGACGTCCACTACTGGCCCTGGCCTTTGCTTTGGCTGCTGCCCCATTGAACTTGTGCTCCAGAGCAATGTTTCTCCACCCATCACTATCATTCTGCCACCAGGGGATATGTGAGTGTAGGAGTCACTATGTGTCACTGACAGCAGTGTCACAAGTCACTAGACTTCCAGGTACTAGCTGACCTAGGCTGCCTTCTGCCCCAGGCAAGGTCCTGAATCCATTATCCCAGATGCTGACACCTGGGCACTGGTGAAAATTAATTTTTATCAACACAGAGGTCTGAGTGAGGGTCAGAAGGCCAGGTAGGTGAAGTGAAGGCCAGGTGGGTGGGGCTAAGGCTTCTTTGCCATCACCATGGAGAATGTCTCCCCACCGGAAGAGTGGTCGGAGCTTATGATGGGCCTGGTGAGAAGACTGATCCAATGGCAGAGATCCGACCCACCAGAAAGATGACACAGGGCCCTCCATTGTGACCTAGGACACCTAGTGGCCACAGGATTTGAGCACAGCGCTATGCAGGCACAAGGGAGCCCCTCGTGTGGAGTGCTTCAGGGCATTGGCAGAGCAGGCCAGGTACCTCTTTCCCACTTTCCTGAAGATATCAGTACGCAAGACATCCCCACTCAGCATCTCTTGCCTCTCTCTGTATGTGTTCATTCTCGGAAATCTCTTCCTTCTCCCCGTTGTCACTTCACAGCTTGGAGTTCCTGACAGAGTACCTAGAAAGAGCAAAGGGGAAGGCCTCTGGGTGTACTGCTTGCCCATGGGCAGAGAAGATCTGGTAGTATATCTGGAAGCTCTAGAGAGTAGTGCTTGATTGGGGAGCTGCATCACGGGCGGACCCTGTCCAGGTGAAGCTTCCTGACATGTGGCAACCTCTCCGGAGACTACTAATTCCACTGATAACAGTGTATGCAAATACCCGGCTGTGTGCCATGGGCAGAGAACATTGACACATACCTGCCAGAGGTCTATTCTGGGTCTGAAGAGTCCACCCTGGTCTCCAGCGACTCATCATCTCAGCACACACTTTGCCTGCACACATGGAATCCGCCTCTCTCTACGAACGCCTTCTCCTGCTAGGAAACACGGGATGTCACTTAGCCAAAGGAGAGCACATGCAAAATCAACTGAAGCCCCCGTTTTCAAGATTTTGCCCTCTGCTGGGCCACAGCCTCTGCTGGCACACTGCCTGTGCGTCAGGTCTCCGAAGACAAGGCCGCAATCCGGGCATCCAGGGCCCCAGCAGTCCAGAGTCTGCCGATGGTGGCATATGGATTACCTGTTTGTCACGAACAGGAGGGAGACCTGGGGCCTGGACTGGCTCCGCTAGAGCTCCACGACCTCAGTTATTTTCCCTGACCTTTGGCCCATGCACTTGTGAGTGTGTGATCTCTAGTTACACTTTTCCTCCAGCCACTCTGAATCTGCCACCTACGGATACATGAGCGTGGAAATCAACATCTATCACTGGCTGCAGTGTCACAGGTCACTAGGTGTCTAGGCTCAGGCTTACCTTGGCTGTCTTCTGCCCAGGCAAGGAGCCTAATCCTTCAAAGGCAATGAGGACACTTGGTCACTGGCCGACATCCTTTCTTTCATCCGCACAGTGTTCTGGATGAGGGTAAAGAGGCCATGTAGGCCAGGTGAAGGCTGAGTGCAGGGCCTAAGGCTTCTTTCCCAATCACCATGGAGACAACCACCAGAAGGCTGCCCGGAATTTCTGACCAGGACGAGTCACAAACACTGAGCTAATAGGAGAGGTCCAGCCCAAGTGTCCAGTTCCTCAGATCCCTCCATTTTACCCATGGACACACAACGGCCCCTTCTGTTTTTGGCCACAAAATCGAGGGCACCCAGGGAATAACTTCAGAGTAGGTAACCCCTGATGTGAATAGGTTTGACACACTGGGCAGCAGGCAGGTACCTCTTTTCCACTTAGGCTAGGGTATCCGTAGGCAAGACGCCCTTCCTCAGCATCTATAGCCCCTCTCTGTATGTGTTCTTTCAGAGAAATCTCTTCATTCTACCCCTGAGACACATCACAAGTATGAGGGGTCTCAGAGAGAGCCTGGAGATGAAACCGGGGAGACTTCTGGCTATACCACCTTCCCGTGGGTAGAGAATAGTAGGTAGTCTCTCTGGAAGGTCTTAGCTTCTGTTGATTGACATAGGCAATAGGGTAGGGGCGGACCCTGGCCAGGTGGAGCTTGTGGGCAGATGCAACCTCTCCGGCGACGAATAATTCCGCTGCTGCTTTGTATGGTGAAAACCTCCCCCCGTCACGTGGGATGGGTAGAGAACATTGACCCACACCTGCCAGTAGCCTCTCCTGGACTAAAGATCCCAACCTGGTCTCAACATCCTCACCCTCTCAGCACACACCTTTCCTGCACACATAATCCTGCCTTTCTCCGTCAGTGCCTTATTCTACTAGGAAAAAAATCGTGCCGCTCAAAAAGGCCGATGCCAGGGAAATCGAGGAGTCACTGCCATTTTCCAAATTTTTGATGTCTACCTATCCCCGCCTGCGGTGGAATGCTGCGTATGTGGCCGGGCCCCGAAGGCAGGGCCAAAATCCTGGCAGCCTGGGCCCCAGCAGTCCAATGCTTTATGGACTTTGTGACACGGATGACCTGTTTGCCACATACAGGAGGAATACTTGGTCCTTCACTGGCTCGCCATTCAACTCCATGACATCCACTACCCGCCCTGGCCTTTGCTTTGGCCGGTGCCCCATTGAAAGTGTGCTCCACAGCAATGTTTCTCCACCCATCACTATCATTCTGCCACCAGGGGATATGTGAGTGTGGAAGTAACCATTTGTCACTGGCAGCAGTGCCGGAAGTCACTAGACTTCCAAGTATCCGCTGACCTCAGCTGCCTTCTGCCCCAGGCAAAGTCCCGAATCCTTTATCCCAGATGCTGACACCTACAGACTACAGAACATAGAAGACAGAACATAGATGAAAATAGAATATTGAGAAATATGGAATATAGGGAATAGCATATACACTACTGAAGAGTATAGAATAGAGAAAGTCGAAGAATATAGATAACAA
Source organism: Loxodonta africana (assembly GCF_030014295.1). Classification (NCBI taxonomy): domain Eukaryota; kingdom Metazoa; phylum Chordata; class Mammalia; order Proboscidea; family Elephantidae; genus Loxodonta; species Loxodonta africana. Next base: position 198,064 of record NW_026974944.1, on the reverse strand, counting down.
AATATAGAGGAATATAGAATGTAGAATGGAGAGTATTAGATTGTAGAAGATGGAGATTAAAAGGTAGAACATACAATAAAAAATATAGAATATAGGAAAAGATAGAATTCAGAAAAATTTAGCATACAAAAGGTAGAACATAGAAAAAATGGAATATAGAATGGAGAACATAGAATATGGAATAGAGAATAAAGAATATTGAAAAATTTAAAACGTAGAATGTAGAATATTGAATATAGAATTAGAATTTAAAATATAGAATATAGCAGATAGAAGAATATAGATTATAATAGATTATAGAATGTAGAATAAGAATGTAGAAGATTATGAAATGCAGAACATAGAAGAATATAAAATATAAAATGCAGAATGTAGGATATGTAATATAGAATGTAGAATTCAGAAGAATATAGTATATAAAAAATATAGAATATAGAACATCAAATATTTAATATGGAATACAGAGTATGGAATACAGAACATAGAAAATTATAGAATAGAGTATGTACAAAGTAGAATACAGAATATAAAATATAGAATAAAGACCATAGAATATAGACGATTATAGAATAGAGAAGATTCTGGAATATAAAATGTAGAAGTAAATATAGAATAAAGAAGATGGAATATAAGAGAATATAGAATGTAGAATATAGTATACAGAATATGGAATATAGAATACAGAAAATTATAAAAATATAGAATATAGAAAACAACATTGAATATAGAATACAGACAATGGAATATTGTAAAATATAGAATTTGGAATATAGAATGTAGAATACAGAATATAGAATCAAAAATACATAATATAGAGAATATACATTATAGAATAAAGAAGATTATGGAATATAGAATGTAGAATGTAATATACAGAATATACAATATAGAAGAATATATGAGACAGACTGTTGAAGAATAAAAAATAATAATAAATTGTATAAAATGTAGAATGTAGACTACAGAAAATTATATAGAAAAAGAACATTGAATATAGAACACAGAGTATGGAATATAAAATATAGAATATATAGAGTACAGAAGAATATAGAACATAGAATGTAGAATACAAAATATAGAATATAAAATAAAGTATAAAGAACACAGAATATAGAATATAGAAGAAAATGGAATATAGAATGTAAAATACAGAATATACAGTATAGAAGAATATAGAATACAAGATAGAAGAATATAGAATATAGAAGGAAGAATGTAAAACATGGAATATAGAACACAGAAAAATATAGAATATAGAAGAATATGGAAGAACATGGAATATAGAATACAGAACATAGAATATGGAAGAATTTAAAATATAGAATGCAGAATGTGGAATATAGAATATGGAATACGAAATACGCAATATAGAATATAGAGGAATATTGTATGTAGAAAAATATACAATATAGAACATCTAATATAGAATACAGAGTATGGAATATAGAATATACAAAAATATAGACTATAGAAGAACATAGAACATAGATTATAGAATATAGAGAATTTAAAATAAAGAATATAGAATATGGAACATAGAACACTGAAGATAGAAGATAGAATACAGAATATAAAAGAACTTTGAAAACAGAAGAATATAGCGTATAGAGGATTTGGAATAAGGAGGAATATAGAATATACATTATAGAAGATTATAGCATAAATACAGAATACAGAAGAAAATAGAATATAAATTTAGAATATAGAATACAGGAGAATATAAAATGTAGAATGTAGAATACACAATAGAGAATGCAAAATATAGAACGAAGAATTTAGGAGAATATAGATTGTAGAATATAGAAGATTATAAATTATACAATATAAAATATTATGGAATATAGAATGTAGAACGTAAAATATAGAATATAGGAGAGTATAGAATATGGAATATAGTAGAATATAGAATGTTGAATACAGTATAAAGCATATGGAATATAGAATACACAAATATATAAAAAAACTTTTTTTAATAGCATGGTAAAAATATGGAAAATAGAAGATTGAATATAGAACATAGAATATAGAAAAATCTAGAATCTAGAATATAGAAGAATATAGAATGTAGAATATAGAAGATTTTAGAATATAGAATTACAATATACAATATGGACTATAGAATACAGAAGAATATAGTATAGAGAAAAATGTAGAATAAAGAACATAGAACATCGAATATAGAATGGAGAATATGGAATATAAGATATAGGAAAATAAAAAATATAGAAGACCATAGAATTTAGAATGTGGAATACAGAATACAGAAGAATATAGAACATAGAACACATAAAACAGAAGATGGAATACTAAATATAAAAGAACATAGAATATACAAGAATATATAGAGTATAGAAGAATATAGATTATAGAATATACATTACAGAAGAATATAGAATAATATAGAACACAGAATGTAGAAGAATAAAGAATATAAATATAGAATATAGAAGAATATAGAATACAGAATATGGAAAAATAGAGAATATATAAGAATATCAATACAGTATACAGAAGAATGTAGAATATACATTATAGAAGAATATAGACAATAGGAAACTATACAATACAGAATATAGAAGAATATAGCATATAGAAGAACATAGAATATAGAATTTGTTATATAGAATGTAGAATACAGAATATAGAATATAAAATATAGAGTAAAGACTACAGACTATAGCAGAATATAGATTATAGAATATAGAAGATCATGAAACATAGATTGTAGAATGTAAAATATAGAATAAAAAAATAGAGAATGTAGAATATAGCATATAGAATATGGAGTATGGAACATAGAATATGCCATACAGAAAAATATAGAATATAGAACATAGAACTTTGAATATACAATATAGAATACAGAGAATGAAATACAGAACTTTGAATATGGAAAAATACAGAAATAGGATATAAAGGAATATGGAATATAGAAGAATATAGAATTAAGAATGTAGAATATAGAATACAGAAGAATTCAGAAAGTAGAATATGGAATAAGGCATATAAAATATAAAGGCATATAGTATATAGAAGAGCATAGAATATACAATACAATACAGAATATAAAAGAAAAAAGAAGATAGAATACAGAGTAAAGAAGAATATAGAGTATAGGAGAATATAGAATATACATTATGAAATACAGAATATAGAAGAATATAAAAAATTTTATATAGAAGATAGAAAATAGAATATAGATTCTAGAATATGGCATATAGAATATAGAAGAATGTAGACTATAGAATATGGAATACAGAATATAGAAGAATAAATATATAGTAGAATATAGAATATAAAATATAGAACATAGAATATCAAATACAGAATACAGAATATGGAATATAGAATATAGAAGAGTATAGAATATAGACGAACATAGAATTTAGAATGTAGAATATAGAAGAATTTAGAATAGTGTTGCATGTAGAATATGGAATATGGAATAAATAATATAGAATATGGAAGAATATGATATATAGAAGAATATACAACATAGAAGATAGAATACAGAATATAAAAGAATATAGATTATAGGAGAAGGTAGAACACAGAATACAGAAGAATATAGAATATCAAAGAATATAGAATGTAGAACATAGAATATATGCCAGAATATAGAATACACAAGACAGAAGATAGAACATAGAAGAATATAGAATATTGATGAATACAGTATATTGACTATAGAATACAGGATATAAAAAAACAGGATATAGGACATACGATATAGAAGAATACAGGATGTAGAAGGTAGAATATAGATTAAAGAATGTAGAATGTAGAGTGTAGAGCATAGAATATGGAATATAGAATATACAAGAATACGGAATATAGAATATACAAGAGTACAGAATATAGAGTTTAGAATGTATAGTACAGAATATAGAATATACAATTCAGAATAGAGAATAGAGAAAAATAGAGTATAGAAAAATTTAGAATATAGAAAGTAGAATACGGAATAATACAGAATATAGAATGTAGAATATAGAATACAGAACACAGAATATAAACAAGAGAAGAATAAAGAATATAGAAGAATTCAGAATATAGAATGCAGACTATAGACTATACAATACAGAATACAGAATGTACTATATGGAATAAAGAATATAAAATAAAGAAGAATATAGTATATAGAAAATATAGACTATTGACAAATATGAAATATAGAATATAATATGTAAAATGTGAAACAGAAGAATATAGAATACAGAATATGGAATGTAGAGGTATATAGATTATACAATAAAGAAGCATATAGAGTATAGATACAGAACATAGAAGAGAGAATATAGAATTCCGAAGAATATAGATTATAGAATATAGAAGTATATAGAATATACAAAATTTAGAATATAGAATGTAGAGTGAGAATATAGAATATAGAAAACATTAGAAGGTAGAATATAGCATATAGAAGAAAGATTATAGAATATAAAATATAGAATGACAAAGCAGAATATAGAGTACAGAATATAGAAAATAGAATGTAGAATATAGAATATAGACGAATATAGAACATAGACGAATATAGAATTTAGAATGTAGAACAAAGAATATAGAATATAGAAGAATATAAAATATACAAGAATGCAGAATGTAGAATACAGAATATAGAAGAATGTAGAATATAAAATATGGAATATGCAATACAGAATACAGAATGTAGAATATAGAATTTGGAAGATAAGATATAGATTATAGAAGAATATAGTATAGAGAAGGATATAGAATATGGACGAATATAAAATATAGAACAATATAGAATAGAGAATGTACATTATAAAAGAATATACAGTACAGAAGAATACAGAATATAGAAGATAATAGAACATAGAATATAGAATAAAGATGACAGAACATGGAAGATAGATTATAGAAGAATATAGAACAGTGATGAATATGGTATATATAATATAGGATATGGAATACACTATACAGAATAAAGAATATAGAATGTAGAATACAGATTATAGAATACAGAAGAATATAGAAAATAGACTGTAGTATGGAGAATGTAGAATATAGAAGAAAATAGGATATAGAGTTTAGAATGTAGAATATAAAATAAAGAATATAGAATTCAGAATACAGAACATACAGGAATATAGAATACAGAAAAATTTAGAATATAGAATTAGAATATGAATATACAATATAGAAGAATACAGAATATAATATGTACAACATAGAAAATAGAATAAGGTATTTAGAATATAGAATATGGAATATTGAGTATAGAAGGATATAGATTATAGAACACAGAAGAATATAGAATGTAGAAAGTAGAATATAGAAGAATATAGAATATGGTATATAGAAGAATATAGAATACAGAATATGGACTAAGGAATATAGAATATTGAACTAAGTACATAGAAGAATATGGAATACAGAATATTGACGAATATTGAATATAGAAGAATATAGATTTTAGAACACAGAAGAATCTACAGTATAGAGAACCGAATATAGAATGTAGAATTTAGAACACAGAAGATGGAGTATAGAAGAATATAGAATATTGACAAAAATGGAATATAGACTATGGAATACAGATTGCAGAAGAATGTCTTATATACAAAAATATAGAATATCAATAAAAATGGAATATAGAATATAATATGTAAAATGTACAACATAGAAGAATGTAGAATGTTGTATATACTATATAGTATATACAACACAGAACATAGACTGTAGAAGTACATAGATTATAGCATATAGAAGTATATAGAAAATAGAATTTAGAATATAGAACATAGAATAGAGAATAGAGAAGAATATAGATTTTAGAATATAGAAGAATAAAGAATGTAAAATACAGGATACAGAATATAGATTATAGAAGAATACAGAATATAGAAAAATTTAGACTATAGAATGTAGAGTGGAGAATATAGAAGAATCTAATAGAATGTAGAATATAGAAAACAGAAAAATTTAGAATGTAAAATGCAGTATATAGTATATACAATATAGAATAAAGAATACAGAACAGAATGTGGATTATAGAATATAGAGTACAGAACATAGAATACAGATAACAGAAGAAAGAAAACAAAAAATATAGAATATAGAACATTGATGAAAATAGAATATACAATATACAAGAATATAGAACATAGAGTTTAGAAGTATATAGATTATAGAGTATCAAGGAATATAGAATATTGAATGCACAATGAAGAATATAGAAAAACATAGATTATAGAATACAGAAGGATATAGAATGTAGAATATACAATATAGAAGAATACAGAATGAAGAATGTAGAATATAGGATATAGAATACAGAGTATGGAACATGCAATACAGACTATAGAAGAATATGGAATATAAGATATAAAATATTGAAAATAGAAGAATACAAAATATAGAATGTAGAAGAATATAGCTTCTAGAATATAGAATGTAGATTATACAATATAGAATACAGAATATAGAAGAATATAGAACATAGAAGAATATAGTATATAGAAGAATATAGAATATACAATTAGAACATAGAAGATAGAATATAGAAGAACAGAATATAGAATGTGGAATATAGAACATAGAATATAGGACATAGAATATAGAAGAGTATAGATTATAAATTACAGAAGAATATAGAATATAGACAATAATATAGAAGAATAGAGAAAAATAAAGAAAATAGAAGAATATAGAATGTAGACTGTTGAATATAAAATATAGTAAAAAAAGTATATAGAATACAGAATCATACAGATTATACAATAGAGAATCATGGAATATAGAGAACAGAACATAGAATATAGATTATAGAATCTAGAACACAAAAGATAAAAGATAGAATATAGAAGAACATAGAATATTGGATATTCATGAAAATGGAAATACAATATAAGATATAAAATAATCAGTATAGAAGAATATAAAATATACAATGTAGAAGTAGATTATAAAATATAGAATGTAGAATATAGAATAGAGAAGAATATAGATTGAGGAATGTAGAATATAGAATAGAAAAGAATATAGATTACAGAATATAGAAGTATATAGAATGTAGAGTATAGAATATAGAATACAGTTTATGGAATATGAACTATAGAATGTAGAAGAATATAGTCTACAGAAGAATATAGAATACGGAATTATGACATATATGGAATACAGAATAACATATATAAAATGTACAATACAGAATACAGAACACAGAATACAGAATGCAGAAGTACATAGATTATAGAATATAGAAGAATTTAGAATATGGAATGTAGAATAGAGAATACAGAAGAATACAGATTATAGAATATGAGAATACAGAATATAGAGTATAGAATGTAGAACACAGAACACAGAATATAGCCTATAGAAGAATATAGAATATAGAAAAATTTTGAATATATAATGTTGAGTGTAGAATATAGAGTATAGAATACAGAATATAGAATGCATAATGTGGAATATACAATATAGAATAATATAGTGTAGAAAAGAGAATATAGAATGTAGAATATAGAATATCAAAGAATATAGAATATACACTGTAGCATATAGAATATACAACAATATAGATTAAATAATATCAAATATATAGAATGTAAAATATAGAAGAATATAGAATACAGAATATGGGATATAGAATATTGAAGAATATAGAACAGAACACAGAAGACAGAATACAGAATATAAAAGAAAATAGAATATAGAATAATGTAGAAAATGAAATCTAGAATATAGAAGGATATAGAATATAGAGAAATATAGAATACAGAAGAATATAGTGTATATAATATAGAAAAATATAGAATATAGAAGAATACAAAATATAGAATAGAGAAAATAGAAGAATATAGAATATAAAATATAGAAGAATATGGAATGTAGAATATACATTATAGAAGATTATAGTATACAGAATATAGAAGAATGTAGAATGTGGAATATAGAACCCAGAAAACAGAAGAATATAGAATGTAGGATCAAGAATCTAGAAACTAGAATATAGAATATAGTTGAATATAGAACATAGAATATAGAATATAGAAGAGTATAAAATATAGAATTTACAAAGCAGAATGTGGAATATAGAATACAAAATATAGAAGAATATACAGAAGAAATTAGAATATAGAATGTACAATATACAAATTAGAGAAATATTAGATTATAGAATATGGAAGAACACAAAATATAGAGCACAGATTATAGAAAAATATAGAATATAGAAGAATACAGAATGTAGAATATAGAATACAGAAGAATATATTATATAGAAGAATATAGAATATAAAAGAATATAGGTATTGAATATAGAAGAATATAGAATTATATAGAATATGGAATATAGAGTATAGAATGTAGATGTGTATAGAATGTAGAATAATATAGAATACTGAATATACAGGAATATACAGTATAGAAAATTATAGAATATAAAAGAATATGGAATATATATTATAGAAGAATTTAGAATACAGAAGAATATACAATACAGAATGTAGAAGAATATAGCATATAAAATATAGAATATAGAATGTGGAATATAGCATATAGAGGAATATGGACTACAGACTGCAGAATGTAGAAGATAGAATGTAGAAGAATATGGTATATAGAATATATGACATAGAAAAATATAGATTATAAGATTATTGAAGAATATACAAGGTAGATTACAGAATATAAAAGAATATAGATTATAGAACACAGAATATAGAGTTTACAATGTAGAATAAAGAATATAAAATACAAAAAGTAGAATATGCAATATAGAAGAACATAGACTAGAATGTAGAATGTGGAACACAGAACATAGAATACAGAATAGAGAAGAATAAAGAATACAGAAGAATTTAGAATATATAATAAGACTGTAGAATATAGATTATAGAATATAAAAGAGCATTGAATATAGAGCACAGAACACACAATATAGAATACAGAACATAGAAGTCAGAAGATAGAATATAGGATATTCACGAAAATGGAATATAGAAAACAGAATATAAGTCATAAAATATACAATATAGAGGAATATAAAGAATATAGAATGTAGAATATAAAATATACATTATAGAACACAGAATTTAAAAGTATACAGATTATAATAGAATACAGAAGAATGTAAAATATAGAGCATAGAATATAGAGGAATACAGATAATAGAAAAGAGAATATAGAATATTAAATGTGGTAGACTATAGAATATGGAATATACAATATAGTATATAGAAGAATATGGAATATTGACAAATATAGAATTTAAGATATAAAATATACAATTTAGAAGAATAAAAAATAAAATACAGAATACAGACTGTAGAAGTATATAGGTTATAGAATATAGAAGAATATAGAGTATACAAAGTAGAATGTAGAATAAGGAATATAGAATAAAGAACAGAGAATATAGAATATAGAAGAATATGGAATACAGTTTATGGAATACAGAATATACAAGAATATAGTATATAAAAGAATATAGAACACAGGACATAAAACAGAATATTGATTATAAAGTTTAGAATGTAGAATATAGAAGAATAAAAAATACAGAAGAATATAGAATAGAGTATAGAAGAAAATAGATTATAGGATATACAAAATAGATGTAGAATGTGGAATATAGAATACAGAATATAGAAGTACATAGAATATAGCAGAATATGGAATATAGAAGAACATAGAATAGAGGAGAATATAGAAGACAATAGAATACAGGACACAAAAGAATATAGAAAATAGAAGAAAATAAAATATCAAATATAGAAGAATATAGAAGACAATAGAAGATAGTAGATAGAAGACAGAAGATGATAGGAGATAGAAGATTGAACATAGAACACAGCACGAAGAATATCAAATATAGAAGAATATAGACTATACAGCACAGAATATTTAATATAGAATATGGAAGAATATTAAATACAGAATTTAGAATGTAGAATATCGAAGAATATAGAGTACAGAATGTAGAAGATAGAATATAGAAGAATATAGAATATTGAAGAATATGGAATATAGAATGTAGGATACAGAATATAGAAGAATATATAATAATATAGAATATAGAGTGTAGAACATAGAATATAGAAGAATGTAAAATATAGAATGCAGAATATGAATAAAGAATACAGTATATAGAATAATATAGAACAAAGGAGAACACAGAACATAAAATATAGACTATAGAAGAATATAGATTATAGCATACAGAAGACTATAGAAAGTAGAAAGTGGAATACAGAATATAGAAAATAGAAGAATATAGAATATATAACATAGAATGTAGAATATAAAATGTAGACTATAGAATATGGAATATAGATTTTAGTATATAGAAGAATACAGAATAAAGAATGTAGAATGTAGAGTATAGAATATAGAAGAATATAGAATACAGAAGAATATGGAATAAAGAATATGGAATATAGATATAGAAGAATATAATACATAGAAGAATATAGAACATACAACATAGAATATTGAATATAGAATATGGAATGTGGGATATAGAATAAAGAATATAGAGGTATATAGAATATAGAAGAATATAGGATATAGATATAGAAGAGTATAGAATATAGGAGGATATAGAATATACAAGAATATGGAATATAGAATAATATAGGATATACGATATAGAATAAGGCAGAATATAGAATATAGAAGAAGAATGTAGAATATTGAAGAATATAGAATTTAGAAGGTAGAATATAGACTATAGTATTTAGAATGCAGAATATCGAATATAGAATACTACAGAATGTGAAATGAAGAATATAGAATGTAGAATATAGAAGAATATAGATTATAGCATATAGAGGAATATAGAATATGGCATGTAGAGTGTGGAATATAATGTATACAATGTGGTAGAATATAAAATATAAAAAATGGAAGTGTATAGAATAGAGAATGCACAATATTGAATATAGAATACGGAATATAGAATATATAAAATAGAACAGTATAGTTTGTAAAATACGGAATATAGAGTACAGAATATAGAATAAAGAACATAGAGAATAGAAGATAGAATACAGAAGAGTACAGAATATAGAATATTGATGAATATAGAATATAAGACATAAAATGTACAATATAGAAGAATATAGAATACAAAATATAGAATATAGAAGTATAAAGATTATAGAATATAGATAAATATAGAATGTAGATTATAGAATATAAAATATAGAATGTAGAAAATAGAATATGGAGTATAGAATACGGAACATAGAAGAACATAGTATTTAGAAGACTATAGAATATTGATGGATATGGCAAAAAGAATATAAGAAATAAAATATACAATATAGAAGAATATAGAATACAGGATGTACAAGTATATAAATTATAGAAAATAGAATATAGAATGCAGAATGTAGAATATAGAATACAGTACATAGAATAGAGAATGTAGCAGAATATAGATTACAGAATATAGAAAGTAAATGTAGAATATAGAATACAGAAGAATGCAGAATATAGAATAGAGAAGAATATGGTATACAGAAGAATATAGAGTATAGAACAGCAAACATAGAATATTGAATATAGAATGTAGAATATAGAAGAATTAAGAATAGAGAAGAATATAGAATAAAGAATATAGCATGTTGAATGTAGGATATAGAATGTAGAATACAGATTATAGAATATAAAATTTAGTATATACAATATAGAAATAGAAGAATATAGAATGTAGAATGTGAAACGTAGAATATAGAATATGGAAAAATATAGAAAAAAGAAGAATATTGAATATAGAACGTAGAATGTAGAATACAGAATATGGAATATGGAATACAGAACATAGAACATAGAAGCATACAGCATTTGGAAGACCATAGAATACAGAATATAGGACATAGAATATAGAGTACAAAATATAGAATATAGCATATAGAAGAACATAGAATATAGAATGTAGAATATAGAGTAGAGAATATAGACTATAAAAGACAAAATATAGAAGATAGAATATAGAATAAGGAATATTGAAGAATATTGAATATAGAATATAGGATTTGGAATATAGAATATAGAGTACAGAATATAGAAGAATATAGAATCTAGACTAGAGAATATAGAAGATAGAATACAGAAGAATAAAGAATATTGACAATTATTCTATACAATATAGAATAAAGGATATAGGATATACAATATCGATTATAGATTATTGAGGAATGTAGAATATAGAATATAGAGTTTACAGTGTAGAATATAGAACAAAGAATATAGAATACACAGTATAGAATAAAGAAAAATTTAAATTATAGAATGTAGAATATAGAGCCATATACAATATAGAACGTAGAATATACAGAATATAGAATAGAGAAGAATAAGGAATATAGAAGTATTTAGAATACAGAATGTAGACAGTAGAATAAAGAATACAGAATATGAAATAGAGTATAGAATGTAGAATATAGATTATAGAATATAGAAGAATATGGAATATAGAGAACAGAATATAGCACATAAAATAAAGAATATAGAACATAGAAGATAGACTATAGAAGGATATAGAATACAGAATACAGGATATTGACAAAAATGGAAAATATAGAATATAAGATATAAAATATACAATATAGAAGACTATAGAATATAGAATGTAGAAGTATATAGATTATAGAATATAGAAGATATAGAATGTGGAATATAATATATAGAAGAATATAGAATACAGAATAAGAAGAATATAGAATGTAGAATATAGAAGAATATAGAATATTGATGAATATGTAATATAGAAGAATATAGAATATACAGGACAGAATATAGAACATAGAAGATAGAATATAGAAGAATATAGGATAGAAAATATGGAATATAGAATACAGAATATTGATGAATATGGAATGTAGACTATGATATATAAAATGTACAATATAAAAGAATATAGAATATACAAAACAGAATATAGAATGTAGAAGAACATAGATTATAGAATATAGAAGAATATTGAATATAGAATTTAGAATGCAGAATATAGAATATGGAACATAGGATAGAGAATATAAATTATAGAATATAGAATGTAGAATATAGAATATAGAAAAATATGGACTATAGGAAAATTTAGAATATAGACTGTAGAGTGGAGAACATAGGATATACAATACAGAACATACAAGAAAATAGAATATAGAATGTAGAATATAGAATATAAAAGAGAGAAGTTAAAGAATATAGAAATATTTAGAATACATAATGTAGACTGTAGAATATAGAAGAATACAGATTATAGAATATAGAAGAGTATAGAATATAGAGAAGAGAATGTAGAATATAGAACATAGAATATAGAAGAATATAGAATAGAGGATATTGAGGAAAATGGAATATAGACTATAAGACATAAAATATACAATACAGAAGAATATAGAATAAAGAACATAGAATGTAGAATATAGATAATACAATACAGAACATAGAAGAGAGAATATAGAATGTAAAAGTATATAGATTACAGAATATAGAAGAATACAGAATGTAGAATATAGATTATAGAACATAGAATACAGAAGAATATAGATTATAGAATATAGAAAGTAGAATACAGAAGTATATAGACTATAGTAGAATATAGAATGTTGAATATGGAATATAGAATATAGAAGAATATAGTTTATAAAAGAATATAGAAAATAGAATATTGCTGAATATAGACTATAAGACATAAAATATACAATGTAGAAGAATATAAGACATAAAACATACAATGTAGAAGAATATAGAAAACAGAACGTAGAAGTATATAGATTATAGAATATAGAAGAATATGGAATATATACTGTAGAATGTAGAAGATACAATATAAAACACAGAATACAGAACATAGAATATAGAATATTGAAGAATATAGATTATAGAATATAGAAAAATATAGACTGTAGAATATAGATTACAGCATGTAATATAGAATACAGCATGTAGAAGAATACAGAATATAGAACATAGAAGATAGAATACTGAATATAGAAAATAGAATATAGATTATAAAATATAGAAAAATATAGAAGATTATAGGATATAGAGTATAGAATGTAGAAGAATATAGAAGAGTAGGAAAGTAGAATATAGAATGTAGAATATGGAATACAGAAGAATATAGAAGATAATAGAATATAGGACACAAAAGAATATAGAAAATAGAAGAAAATATAATATAGAGCATAGAATATACAATATAGAAGAAAATTGACAATAGAAGATAGATTGAAGATAGTAGATAGAAGAAAGCAGATGATAGAAGATAGAAGATTGAACATAGAACACAGGACATAGAATATCAAACATAGAATATAGAATATAGAGTACAGAATTTAGAATGTAGAATATAGAAGATAGAACACAGAATATAGAACATAGAATATTGAAGAATAAGGAATATAGGATATAAAATATACAAGAATATAGAATACAGAAGAATATAGAATATAGAAGAATATAGAGTGTAGAATGTAGAATATAGAGTACAGAATATAGAAGATAAAATACAGACTATAGACCATAGAATATAGAAGAAAATACAATACAGAAGAATAGAGTGTAGAATGTAGAATATAGAACATAGAAGAATATGAAATATAGAATATAGAAAATACAATTTAGAATATACAATATAGACAAATATAGAATAATACAGAATAAAATAATATAGAATATTGTTGTTGTTAGGTGCTGTCGAGTCGCTTCCGACTCATAGAGACCTTATGCACAACAGAACAAAACACAGCCCGGCCCCGTGCCATCCTTATAACCGGTGTTGTGCTTGAGCACATTGTTGCAGCCACTGTGTCAATCCAACTCGCTGAGAGTCTTCCTCTTTTCCGCTGACCCTGTACTCTGCCAAGCATGACGTCCTTCTCCAGGGACTCATCCCTCCTGACAACATGCCCAAAGTATGTAAGACGCAGTCTCGCCATCCTTGCCTCTAAGGAGCATCTGGCCGCACTTCTTCCAAGACAGATGTGTTCGTTCTTTTGGCAGTCCATGGTATATTCAATATTCTTCGCCAACACCACAATTCAAAGGTGTCAACTCTTCTTCGGTCTTCCTTATTCATTGTCCAGGTTTCACATGCATATGATGTGATTGAAAATACCATGGCTTGGGTCAGGCGCACCTTAGTCTTCAGGGTGACATCTTTGCTCTTCAACACTTTGAAGAGGTCCTTTGCAGCAGATTTGCCCAGTGCAACGCGTCTTTTAATTTCTTGACTGCTGCTTCCGTGGCTGTTGATTGTGGATCCAAGTAAAATGAAATCCTTGACAACTTCAATCTTTTCTCCGTTTATCATGATGTTGCTCATTAGTCCAGTTGTGAGGATTTTTGTTTTCTCTATGTTGACATGCAGTCCATACTGAAGGCTGTGGTCTTCGATCTTCAAATATAGATTATAGCATATAGAAGAATATAAAATATAGAATGTAGAATATACACTATAGCATATAGAAGGTAGAATATAGAAAACAGATTACAGAATATAGAAGACTATAGAATATAGAAAATAGAAGAATATAGAATATATAATGTAGAATATAAAATATGTAATAAAGACTAAAGAATATCGATTATAGAATACAGAAGAATACAGAATGTAGAATATGAAATATACAGTATAGAATAATGGTGAATATAGAATATAGAAAAATATTGAAAGTAGAATATTTAATATGGAATATAGAATATAAAAGATAGGAAATATAATATATAGAATATAGAACATAGAATATTAAACATAGAATGTAGAATATAGAAGAATAAAGAATATAGAAGTATATATAATATAGAGGAATATAGAACAGTATAGAATATAGAAGAATATAGAATACAGAAGAACATAGAAAATAGAATGTAGTATGTAGAATATGGAATAGAGAATATAGAGTTCAAAATATAGAAGATAAAAGATAGAATATAGAAGAATATGAAATATAGGATATAGAATATAGAAGAATACAGAAGGATATAGAATATAGAAGGACATAAAATATAGAAGAATATAGGGAGAATGGGGGAGAAGCAGAGAGAGATTTCATAAAGACACAAGCGCAGATGACAATGTGACCACAGAGGCAGAGATTGGATGATGCAGCCACAGCCATGGAATAGAGACAGCCACCAGAAGCTGGAAGAGGCAATGAACAGATTCTCCCCTGGAGCCTCTGAAGAGTGTGTGGTGTGGTTCTGCCGTGACAGCTTGATTAAGGCTCAGGTATTTTGGCTCTGACTTTGGATTTCTGGCCTCCTGAGCTGTGGAAGAATAAATCTCTGTTGTTTTAAGTCACTCAATTTGTAGCAATTTGTTATAACAGACACAGAAAATGAATTAACTGACCAATAAAAGATGTGGTAATCTATGCATCATTAGAGTATTGTAACCTGATGACGGTGGGTCCTGCCCGGCGCGACCCCTTGAGTCAAATGAGAGACACCAGGCCTTTGAAAAAGAGAAAACAGACTTTATTGCAAGCCGGTCAAGCAAGGAGCTCAGAGATTAAGTCTCAAATCAAGCTCCCTGAGGTTGGGGATTCTAGCGCAGTTGCAGGGCTTGTGATAGGGAACTTATGCATAATTCATGAAGTTTCTAAGAACTGGCAGACAATTTCAGGAAATGAACAAATACAGGGGTGCAGTAGGGGGTGCAATATGGTGGCTGGGGGCATGTGGTTTTTAGGGTGGTATGAAATATGAAATTTATCTAAGGACAGCTTTGTGGCTTATTGCTCATGTCCAAATGGAGTGAGGGGAAGGTTGGTGGGTAGCGAAGCAAACTTGAGCAGAGAAGCAGTAAGATGGCCTTGAGCTGCTACACAGAATTTCTTATCAAAAGAGTGTGATGTGGCTCAGGTGTGATGGGAGGAAGGGGAACCGTTTAACACTGTCATTTATGGCATCAATAATATATTTTTTAAAATAATTTTTATCGTGCTTTAAGTGAAAGTTTACAAATCAAGTCAGTCTCTCACATATTTATATACACCTTACTACATACTCCCATTTACTCTACCGCTAATGAACCAGCCCACTTCCTCCTTCCAGTCTCTCCTTTCGTGACCGTTTTGCCAGTGTCTAACCCTCTCTACCTTCCCATCTCCCCTCTAGACAGGAGATGTCAACACAGTCTCAAGTGTCCACCTGATACAAGTAGCTCACTCCTCATCAGCATCTCTCTCCAACCCATTGTCCAGTCCAATCCATGTCTGAGGAATTGGTTCCTGTCCTGGGCCAACAGAAGGTTTGGGGACCAGACTGCCGGGATTCTTCTAGCCTCAGTCAGACCATTAAGCCTGGTCTTTTTATGAGAATTTGGGGTCTGCATCCCACTGTTCTCTTGCTCCCTCAGGGGTTCTCTGTTGTGCTCTCTGTCAGGGTAGTCAGCGGTTGTGGCCGGGCACCATCTAGTTAATAATATTTTTAATAAAATATCCAGACATAAAAACTTAAGGAAGGAGAAGGGTCTTTCACATCTTAAAATACGGCAGATGTTATGGGTTGAATTGTGTCCACCAAAAATGTGTGTCAACTTGGTTAGACCATGATTCCCAGTATTGTCTGATGGTCCACCATTTTGTCAAGTGATGTGATTTTCCTACACACTGTAAACCCTACCTCTATGATGTTAGTGAGGTAGGATTAGTGGCAGTTATGTTAATGAGGAAGGACTCAATCTACAAGACTGGGTTGTATTTTAAGTCAATCTCTTTTGAGATAGAAAAGCAAGAAGCAAGCAGAGAGACAGAGGGACATCATACCACCAAGAAACAAGAGCCAGGAGAATAGAGTATCCTTTCGATTGGGGGTCCCTGTGCTTAGGATCTCTTGACTGGGGAATATTGATGACAAGGACTTTCCCCCAGAGCCAACAGAGGGAGAAGGCCTTCTCCTGGAGCTAGCACCCTGAATTCGGACTTCTAGCCTGCTATGCTGTGAGAGAAAAAATATCTCTATGTTAAAGCCATCCATCCACTTGTGGTACTTCTGTTATAGCAGCACTAGCTAGCTGAGACAGCAGGTATATTGAAAAATATATCTCTGGCACAAAAAGCCTCAAATTGCTGAAAGAAATTAAAAATAGACTTGTATTTTTGTATATTTGTGTGGGTACGTGTGTGTGTGTATAAGCTCTGGTGGGTATATATATATATATATACACACACCTATATATGAGCTCTGGTGGCACAGTGGTTAAGTGCTCTGATGCTAATCAAAAGGTAAGCAATTTGAACTCACCAGCCTATTCCACAGGAGAAAGGTGTGGCAGTCTGCTTCCATAAAGATTTAGAGCCTTAGAAACCCTATGGGGCAATTCAACTCTGTTCTATAGGGTCACTATGAGTTGGAATTGACTCGGGGCAACTGGTTTGATCTGGTTTTATATGTATATATATATGGTGTAAGATGAATGATTGAGCTACTGGAAAAGTAAGAGAAATCTGCACTATCTAGAAAGATATTGTGAATGAGTCCTGAAAAAGGTCAACACAGATTACAGACATGAAAAAGGCGTTGATATAGGTATTGGACTTTACTAGGACTCATACAATGGGGAAAGGAAGCCAAAATAAGTCCCATGCACAGTGGTTAGTTATTGCACATGCAGAGATATCAAGCTGGGACCAGGAAAATTATTTTCTTAAAAAACCCAGTAAGAAAAAGCTACATCGAAGATAAATGAGGACCATGACTTCCCTTAACCATAGATGTCTGTGGAAGGGAAATAGAAAAGCTTTTCCTAAAATCTCTATTCTCATCCCCATGCTTAGATATATTTGGAAGTAAATCGCACACCACCGTGTAACTTAAATATCACCATCTCAAAATTTAGTTAACATAGAGTCCGAGTGATGAGCAGCCAGTTACTGAGCAACTGTGAAGAACAATTCACTTATTAGGATTCAAATATAGACATAAATAAATTTCTAAACAATATGATCTCAGAATGAAATATCTCACATTATATGTTTAACAGTATTGCTCTGGGCAAATCTGCTACAAAAGACCTCCTTAAAGTGTTAAGAAGCAAAGATGTCACTTTGAAGACCAAGGTGTGCCTGACCAAAGCTATGGTATTTTCGATGACCTCATATGAATGTGAAAGCTAGACAATGAATTAGGTGTTGGTGAAGAATATTGAATATGCCAGTGACTGCCAGAAGAATGAACAAATCTATCTTGGAAGAAGTACAGCCAGAATACTTTTTTGAAGCAAGGGTGCCGAGACTTTCTTTCACGTGCTTTGGATATGTTATCAGGAGGGATCAGTCCCTGGTGAAGGACATTATGCTTGATAAAGTAAAGGGTCAGTGAAAAAGAGGAAGACCCTCAAAGACATGGATTGACACAGTGACTACAACAATGAGCTCAAACATGGCAATGATTGTGAGGATGGCACAGGACCGGGCAGCTTCTTGCCCTCTTGTACATGGTGTCACTATTAAAAAAAAAACAACCACCATTGCCATTGAGTCAATTCTGACTCATAGTTACGATGGCAACTAACAACAACATATTTTTTTCTCAAGTATTGGGATTTTCGAGTTAAACATCTGACCAGTAAAATTACTCAACAGCCCCATGGGAGTTGAGAGTAGATTGCATACCACCAAGTAACTTAAATATCACCATGTCAAAATGTATTTAACATAGGGTCCGAGTGATGAGCAGCCAGTTACTGAGCAACTGTGAAGGACAATTCTCTTATTACAATTCAGATATAGACATAGATAAATTTCTAAACAATTTATGACCCCATAGGAGTGGAATAGCAGAATACTGTTGACATCTTATACAGAGTTTAAATCATTTCTGGTTATCTTTTGGGAGAACGTCCCCTCAGTTTTGTACTTAAAGGAATTGACAATTCTCTCTCTCTCTTTTTTTTTTTTTTGTACATAATTGGTAGACAGGAACACCAGTCTCCACAGGAGATTTCTTTTTCTTTTTTCCTTTTATTTCATTTAATCCCCTTGAGTCTTTTATGAGCAAACTTTTTGCTATTGTGAAAAATGCTGCAATGAACATGGGTATGCATTTCTCTATTCATGTGACAGCTCTTATTTCTCCAAGATATATTCCTAGGAGTGGGATTGCTGGATCTTATGGTATTCTCTTTCTAGCTTTCTAAAGAAGTGCCATATCGTTTTCCAAAATCGTCGTACCATTTTGCATTCCCACCAGTAGTGCATAAGAGTTCCAGTCTCCCCACAAATTCTTCAACATGTGTTATTATTTTTTTTAATTATGCCAGTAATGTTGGGGTGAGATGGTATCTCATTGTAGTATCAATTTCCAATTCTCCAATATAAAAAAAAATACTTTTTTATATTGGCTGGTGATCACGGTCATTTCCTCAAGTGTCTGTTAGTCACTTGAGCGCCTTCTTTGGTGAAGTGTCTGTTAATTTCCTTTGCCCATTTTTTAATTGGATTATTTGTCTTTTTGTTGTAGAGGTATTGGATTTTCCTGTAGATTTTAGAGATTAGACTTCTGTTGACTTGTCATAGCCAGAGATTTTTCCAAGTCTAAGTTCTTTTTTTACTCTTTTGGTGAAGTCTTTTGATGAGCATGAGTGTTTAATTTTTAGAAGATTCCAGTAATCTAACTTATATTCTAGAGTTTGTGTCTTGTTAGTTATGGTTTGTATCCTGTTAATGACATGTATTAGGGCCTCTAGCATTGATCCTATTTTTTTCTCCTATGACCTTTATGGTTTTTGATTTTATATTTAGGTGTTTGATCCATTTTTAATTAGTTTTTGTGTATGGTGTGAGGTATGGGCCCTGTTTCATTTTTTTGCAGAGGGACATCCAGTTTTGCCAGCAGAATTTGTTAAAAAGACTGTCTTTTCCACATTTGATGGACTTTGGGCCCTTTTCCAAGATCAGGTGATTGTAGGTGGATGGATTTACACCTGGGTTCTCAATTCTGTTCCACCGGTCAATGTAGCTGTCATTGTACCAGTACCAGGCTGTTTTGACTACCGTAGCCGTACAGTAGATTCTGAGGCCAGGTAGTGTGAGTCTTCCTAGTGAATTCTTCTTCTTCAATAATACTTTACTTATGTGGGGCCTCTTTCATTTCCGTATAAAGTTAATAATTAGTTTTTCCATCTCTTTGAAGAATGCTGTTGGTATTTGGATGAGAATTGCTTTGTATTTGTGGATTGCTTTGGGTAGAATTGATATTTTCACAATGTTGAGTCTACCTATTCATAAGCATGTCCCTCACTTTTGTCATTTTGAGATACTCGTTATTTGTTGTTTGTTTCTTTAACAATCTGACACTTTCTCTTCTCCTTCAGGACATTCACACGTGTTCTTCTGTCTGCTAGAGGTGGTTTCTCTGGTACCTCAATTCATTTGTACTTTAATTGTACTCTCTTGGAGAAGTCTTCTCTGATTCTCTCAAACTCTTACATGTTTCCAGAATGTCCTGTGTTTCATCTTTAAAGCAGTAATATTATTTGAATTTGAACTAATAACCAAGTATCAGCCTTGCTCAGGAGTAAGTTACTTTTGTGGTTATTTAAATTTAAATATGAATGAAATAAAATAGCAGTTCAGTTCCTTAGTCACACTAGCCGTATCTAAAATGATCAGTAGCCACATGTGTCTAGTGGCTAATGTTTTAGGCAGCACAGATTATAGAACATTTCCATTATTGTAGAAAATTATTTTGGACAAGTGCTGGGAGATCAGTTATTTCTCATTTTTGTTGTTCTTAAACTAACCCTGTGCAACCCAGAACCTAGGCCCTGTGCAACATTTGCGCTAACATCATCAAATCTTTCATTTATTCCTGTAAACACTAGGTATTTTCAGACGTGCACACATACACACAAATACACACCCATATACACCCATACTTTTCTTTAAGGTTTGGTCTAAATTTAATAAAATCCTTGAAATCTTCCCTTTGTGTAAAGCCAAGATTAGGTGCTATCTCCTCTTTGCTCTCCCAAAACTTTGTCCTCTTAGCTTACTCTACTGAAATTATTTGTACATAAACCTGTTTCTATTAAATTACTACCTAACCTGGAAGAAACAGGCCTTGGTTGTTTTATATTTATATCTCTAGTGCCTGGTAAAGGTGATATAATTTATACTCAATAAATACATTTTAATCAAAGATTTGAAACTCACACTGTCCTCTCATTAGTGAACGTTTTGGTTTCACAAAAATATATATATATAGTTATTAAGTCAAATATATATATATCTACATCAATATTAACACCTACATCTATATACAGGCAACAATAGATCTACAATTAGTTTTCATTTACCAGAATTTCATATGAATAAAATCATATAATACGTACTCTCTTTTGTTTGTTTTGTACCATTTTACTCTTCTTTTTCTTGTTTCCAAAGGCAAAACATTTGTTTATTGATTTGAGACCTGTCTTCCTTTTTAACATAGGCACTTGGAGCTATTAATTTCTGTATAAACGATTCTAAAGCTGCAATCCATATGTTTTAGCATGCTGTTTTTCACTTCCTTTAATCTAAAAATATTATTTTTAAACTCTCCTTGTGATTTATTCTTTGGCTTATTTGTTATTTAGGAGTGTACTGTTTAATTTACATATATTTGTGATTTTCTTATATTTTCTTCTATTGTTGATTTCTAATTTAGTTGTATTTTGGTCAAAGAACATATTTTGTATTATTTCAATTATTTTGTATTTATTTAGGTTTGTTTTATAGTCTGGTATATGGTCACTCTGGAGAATGTCCCATGTATACTGCCCAGTTTTATATCCATTATTGAAAATGAGTTATTGAAGTCTCTATTATTGTGGAATGTTAGGTGAATACATGTTTATAATTGTTTGTTCTGCCCAATAGATTGACCCTTTATAATTGTAAAATATTATTTGTATCCTGTAACTTTTTTGTCTTAAAGTCTAATACATCAAATATTATCATAGGCAACCCAGCTCTTTTTTTTTGGCTACTGCTTGCGTGGTATGTTAGATTCCTAGTGCTGCCATGACAAAATACTACAAAGTAAATGGCTTTGAAGAACAGAATTTATTGTCTCAGTTCTGAAGACTAGAGCCCAGATTCATTAATGGGTCTATGAGCTCTCTCTCTGTTTGTTCTACAGAAAGGTCCTTCCTGTCTCAGCTTCCTACAGTCAAAAAAAAAAACTGTTGCCGTTGAGTCAATTCCAACTCACAGCAACCCTATGGGATAGAGCGGAACTTTCTCATGGGGTTTTCAAAGAGTGGCTGGTGGATTCCAACTGCTGACATTTCGGTTAGGAGCTGAGCTGTTAGCTACTGCACTGTCAGGGCGCCTTGTAGCTTCTTGTAGCCCTTTGCAATTCTTGGCATGCTTATGGATGCTTATAGATGTGTCTGCCTCCATTATCACCTGGCATCTGTCTTACTCTGTGTGTTTCTTTCCAGCTCCCTCTCTGTTATCTCCTTTTAAGATACCACTCAGAATGGAATAGGACTTATCCTACTCTGGTATGGCTTAAGTGACAATATCATCAGCTGCTCTATGGAAACACTATGGGGTGGTTCTACTCTGTCCTATATGGTCACTATGAGTTATAATCAACAGGATGGCGAAGGTTTTTCTTTTATCTTCCAAGAATAGTGCTATTTTCCCAAACAAGGTCACAACTTCCAGGTACAATTTTTAGCACTTCAACATATATATTTCGGAGACACTTTCAATCCGGAATACATGGCCTATCTTTTAAATCCTATTTTCAATCTATTTGTGTCTTTTAATCTAAAGAGTGCCTATAATAGACAGACATATATTTGGGTTAAGTTCTCTTTTTAGACTATGTTTCCAATCTCTGCCTTTCAATTGGGTTGTTTCATTGTTTAAATTTAATTACTGATAAAGTAAGACTTATGTCTTCCTTTTTTTTTTAATATCCTTATGTCTTTTTTATTAATCTGTTCCTGGATTGCTGGCTTCTTTTGTGTTAAATTGGTATGTCCTAGTGTACCTTTAAATTTATTTATTGTATCTTTTACAGCATACATTTCAAATTATTTTCTTAATGATTTCTTGTGGATTACAATTAGCATCTTAATGTAAAACCAACTAATTCAGATGAATAATGTCTTAATTACAACAATGTTCAGTGTATCTTGACCCTGTTCATTCTTTGTACACAGCAAAGGCAGTGCTCAGAGGTCAGTAGTGATAGATGCACACATCAAAAATGAAGAAAGGGACAAAATCAAAACACTAGCTATACAACTTGGATAGACGGAAAGAGAAGAGCAGAAGAAGTCCAGAGCCATGAAAAGAAAGGAAATCATAAAAATCAGAAATAAGTGAATGAAATAGAAAATAGAAAGGAGCAATAAAACCAAAAGTTGGTTCTATCAAAGGATCAACAAAATCAACAAACCATTGGTCAAATTGACAAAAGAAAAACAGGTGAAGACAAAAATAACCCAAATAAGAAATAAAACGGGGGACATTACAACAGACTTAACTGAAATAAAAAGGTTCATAACAGAGTACTATGAAATCTACACTCCAACAAATTTGAAAACCTAGAGGAAATGGACGAATTTCTAGAAACACACTATCTTCCTAAACTAACATAAACTGAGGTCTAAAATCTGGACAGACCCATAATGAGAAGAGATTGAAAAGGTAATAAAAAAAACTTCCAATAAAAAACAGCCTTGGCTCAGATGGCTTCACTGGAGAATTCTACCAAACATTCAAAGAAGAATTCACAGTAGTACTACTAAAACTATTTCAGAACATACAAAAGGAAGGGATACTTCCTAACTGATTCTATGAAGACAGCATAACCCTGATACCAAAATCAGGCAAAGACACCACAAAAAAAGAAAAATTACAAACCAATATCTCTCATGAGTATAGATGCAAAAACTCTCCACAAAATTCTAGCCAATAGAATTCAGCATCATATCAAAAAAAAAAAAAAAAAAAAACCATGACCAAGTGGAATTCATGCCAGGTATGCAACAATGATTCAACATTGGAGAAACAGTCAATGTCATCCACCACATAAATAAAACAAAAGAATCACATGATCATCTCAATAGGCTCAGAAAAGTCATTTGATAAAGTATAACACCCATACCTGATAAAAACCCTCAATAAAATAGGTATAAAAAGGAAATTTCTCGACATAATAAAGGGCATCTAAACAAAACCAACAGCCACCATCATTCTCAACAGACAGTGGCTGAAAACATTCCCCCTGAGAACAGGAACAAAACAAGGAAGCCCTTTATCACTACTGCTATTAAACATTGTGCTAGAAGACCTACCTACAGCCATAAGAAAAAGAAATAAAGGACATTCAAATAGGCAAGGAAGAAGTAAAACTATCCCTATTTGAGGGTGATATTATACTGTACATAAACCTCCTCAAAGATACACAAGAAAACTACTGGAACTAATAGAAAGATTCTGCAGTAGAGCGGGATACAAGATAAACATAGAAAAAACTGTTGGATTCCTATACACCAATGAAAAGAACATGGAAAAGGAAACGAGTAAAGCAATACAATTTAAGATAAGTCCTAAAAAAATAAAATACTTAGGCATAAATCTAACCAGGATGTAAAGGACATATACAAAAAAAAAAAAACTACAAAATCCTACTGCAAGAAATCAAAAGAGACCTACATAAATGGAAAAACATACCATGCACATGGATAGGTAGACTCAACATTGTGAAAATGTCAATTCTACCCAAAGCAATCTGCAAGTACAATGCAAGCCGGTCCAACAGCATTCTATAACAAGATGGAAAAACTAATCATTAAATTTATATGGAAAGGTAAGAGGCCACAGATAAGTAAATCACTATTGAAGAAGAAGAATAAAGCAGGAGGCCTCATACTATTTGACCTCAGAAACTGCTCTACAGCTACAATAGTCAAAACAGCCTGGTATTGGTACAATGACAGACACAGTAATCAATGGAATTGAATCAAGTATGCAGATGTGAATCCACCCACCTATGGTCAACTGATCTTCAACAAAGGCCCAAAGTCCACTAAATGGGGAAAAGACAGTCTTTCTAACAATTAGTGCTGGAAAAACTAGGTGTCCATCTGGAAAAAATAAACAGAACCCATACTTCACACCATACACAAAAACTAATTCAAAATAAGTCAAAGACCTAAATATGAAATCAAAAACTATAAAGATCATAGAAGAAAAAACAAGGTCAACGCAAGAGTCCCTAATACATGGCATAAATGGCATACAAACCATAACCAACAATACACACACCAGAAGATAAGCTAGTAACTGGAATCTTCTAAAAATTAAACACTTATGCTCATCAAAAGATTTCACCAACCCAGCAAAATGAGAACCTACAGATTGGGAAAAAAAATTTGGCTATAACAAGTCCAACAAAGTTGCAATCTCTAAAATCTGTAGGAAAATCCAGCACCTCTACTACAAAAAGACAAATAAACTATTAAAATATGGACAAAGTATATGAACAGATACTTCTCTAAAGAAGACATTCACATGGCTAATAGACACATGAGAAAATATTTCCGATCGCTAGCCATTAGAGAAACATAAACGAAAACTACAACGAGACACCATCTCACCCCAATATCACTGGCACTAATCAAAAAAAAAAACAGAAATTAACAAATATTGGAGAGGTTGCAGGGAGATTGGAACTCTTATGCACTGCTGGTGGGAATGCAAAATGGTACAACCATTTAGGAAAAAGATATGGTGGCTTCCTTAAAAAGCTAGAAATAGAAATACTATATGATTCAGCTATCCCACTTCTAAGAATACATCCTAGAGAAATAAGAGCCATCATACAAATAGACATATGTGCACCCATGTTCATTGCGACATTATTAACAATAGGAAAAAGATGGACACAACCTAAGTGCCCATCAACAGAAGAATGGATAAACAAACTATGGTACATACACAACATGAAATACTATGCAATAATAAAGAACAATGATGAATCTGTGAAACATCTTACAACATGGATGAATCTGGAGGACATTATGCTGAGTGAAATTCAATCATGAAAGGACAAATTCTGTATGAGATCACTGTTAGAAAAACTCATGGAAAGGTTTACACACAGAAAGAAACAATCTATAATGGTTACGAGGGAGGAGAAGGCTGGGGAGGGAAAATCACTAAACAATAGGTAAGTGGTAAATTTGGTGAAGGGTCAGATAGTACACAATGCTGGGAAAGTCAGCACAACATGACCAAGGCAAGGTCATGGAAGCGTCATAGACACATTCAAACTCCCAGAGGAACGGAATTACTGGGCTAAGGGCTGGGGACCATAGTCTCAGGGGACATCTAGCTCAATTGGCATAACATGATTTATAAAGAAAATGTTCTACATTCTACTTTGGTGAACAACCTCTTGGGTCTTAGAAACTTGTGAGCGGCTATCTAAGATACTTCCCTGGTCCCACCCCATCTGGAGCAAGAGAGAATGAGGAGAACGAAAGACACAAGGGAAAGATTAGTCCAAAGGACTAATGGACCACAAGTACCACGACCTCCACCAGACTGAGTCCAACACAACTAGATGGTGCTCAGCTACCTCGACGAACTTCTCTGATAGGGATCACAATAGAGGGTCCTGGACAGAGCTGGAGAAAACTGTAGAACAAATTCTAACTCACTAAAAAAGAGCAGACTTACTGGCCTGACAGAGAGGAATGGAAATAGACAACTCAAGATTGAGAAGTGGACAGTGTTGACATGTCGTGGGGTTGGCAATCAATGTCACAAAACAATATGTGTATTAATTGTTTAATGAGAAGCTAATTTGCTCTGTGAACGTATAAAAAATTTAAAAAAAAAGAACTGTATCTATAATGACAACAGCAACTCAAAAGATTTGATAGGAATCTTAGGGAACAGTGAGTTTATGTTGATGGGGGAGAAAGAACCCAGAAAATGAGGGTGAGAATGGTTGCACAACTTGAAGAATGTAATCAATGTCACTGAATTGTACATGTAGGAACTGTTGAATTGGTGTATATTTTGCTATGTACATTCCCAACGATAACAAGAAAATAATTAAAACAAAAAAGAAGGAAAAAAAAAGAGCTGGGCTGCTAACGAAAAAGTTGGCAGTTCAAATACAAAGCAGCTCCTTGGAAACCCTATGGGGCAGTTCTACTCTGTCTAGGGTCGCTATGAGTCAGAATCAACTCAAAGGTAACAGATTTTTTTTTTCTTTTTGGTTTATCACTTCAAAAATTGCCTTTCCTTTTTTTTCCCCCCCTTTCTCTTTCTGGAACCCCATTAATCCATCTGGTAGAAGTTCTCACCTTATTCTCTTTGTCTCTTACCCTCTTCTCTAGTTTTCCTTTAGTATTTCTCAAATATTCACTCTTCTGAGTTCTGTTCCAGTACACTACCTCTTTCTTTGGCTGTGTTAATCTGTTCTTAAACTCCTCCACTGAGTTATTAAGGAGAACTTTAAATATCAGATTTTTTTTTCCTCAGTAATTCTAAGAACTTGAATCAAAATTACAATTCTTACTGTGATCTTTTGAATATATTAAGCATAGCTAATTTAACATTTGTGCCTTTTGAGTCTATTTTCTATCGCCACTCTTCCTGTTTTTATTGTTAGCTTTGTTTGATTTTATTTATATTGCTTTATCTGCTCATGTGCCAGGGTATTGTTTCTGATAGATAGGAGTTGTGTGACAAAGTTATAGAAATATAGTAGTGTTTAGGGCAATGATATTTTCCTACAGAGATTTTATGCTTTTTTCTAGCAGATGATTAGGGACACTAATATTCAAAGGCATATTAATCTAAATCCATGAATTGATGTAATTTGAAGCTTTTCTTTAGGGTAAAGGCTATCTTGTCCCCACTCTTATTTCTATGACTTAACCTTTTAAATAAACTTTGAAAGTATAAAAGTTTTCTAGCTTCACAAACTTGGCAAGTCCTACACTCCAGTTTTTGTTCTTCTTTTTAACCTGCTAGGAATGATTTCCTGATTTATCTGTTCAGCTACCTCTTCCATTATGGGCAGGGAAAAGTGACCTCCTTTGCTGGGATTATCATTCTGAATTCTTTAATATATTGTATTTTAATCCTAAAATACTTTGCTTTTTTTTTTTACTTTCCAATATCTTCAATAAAATTTATTATTATTTTTGCTTTCCTATTGTTTCTGTGCAAGGATTGTCCTGAACTAACTGAGAGTGAATACACTTGTTATCTATATTTTCAGATCTACCCTGAGGATAAACAACTGAGCCAATGCATCTGAGGTTGAGCGAGTTTAACAAACAGTTCTAGATGTCTTTTTAATTAATCAACGGGATGATATACCATTCCTTTGCCTAGTGTACTGTCTTACAGCATAATTCTCATGAGAAAATTCACTTATGTGTATTTCCTCATTCATCTGAACTTGGATGCTGGTTCCTCTACTGTACTAATTTACAAAGATATGAAAAATGGAAATAGTGCCAAGCTGTTTTCATGTCTTTGTAACAGGAGGCTAAGAAAATTTTCTTCTGGGTTGGCATTGTGGTTGACTTTCCAAAGCTACAAAAATCAAATACTTAACCCTCGTGTCTTAATTATCTTGTCCTGCTATAACAGAAATACAATAAGTGGATGACATTAAAAAACACATTTATTTTCTCACATTTTAGGAGGCTAAACAGAAGTTTGAATTCAGGGCACCAGCTCTGGAGGAAGGCGTTCTATCTGTGTCTCTTCGAGGGGTAGGTCCTTGTCTCTTTTCAGCTTCTGTTCCTTGGTTCCTTGATGATCTTCAAGTGGCGTGGTATCTACCTTCTCCCAATTGTGCTTGCTATCCCTGGCTTAATCTGCTCTTTTATATCTCAAAAAAGATTGATTTAAGACACATCCTACATTATTGGAAAA
Source organism: Loxodonta africana (assembly GCF_030014295.1). Classification (NCBI taxonomy): domain Eukaryota; kingdom Metazoa; phylum Chordata; class Mammalia; order Proboscidea; family Elephantidae; genus Loxodonta; species Loxodonta africana. The sequence goes on along the minus strand of NW_026974944.1, from coordinate 168,161 downwards.
CCTGGTGGTGCAGTGGTTAAGAGTTCTGTTGCTAACCAAAAAGTTGGCAGTTTGAATCCACCAGCCACTCCTTGGAAACCACATGAAGCAGTTCTACTTTTTCATATAGGGTTGCTGTGAGTCAGAATAGACTCAATGGCAATGTTTGTTTGTTTGTTTTTATTACATTATTAACGCAACGAAAAAACACATTCCCGTATGGAATTATAACCACGGGTAGAGGGGTTAGGACTTGCAACAGATATTTTGGGGCAGACACAATTCAATTTATAACGCCCTACAGTCAAGATAATTTTGGGGTCAAGCAACCATTACAGAGCTAAATAACTGGCAGTTGGACAGATTCTGCTACCAGAAACCATTATCTAGAATCTCTCATTATTCCATATACAGTGGAGTTTGCTAAAAGAGAAAGATTAATGGAACCATGTCATCATCAGCTTAGAAACGATTTTCCCTCCATTTTCTGTGAATGTTGCAACCTGACAATGACTCTCAAGGTCAAGTTTAAAAGGTCTTAGAGAACCAGATACATGAATACGCAGTGCTTCTTAGAATGGCAGTCTTCTGTTTACAGTGATTTGGTATATCACACTGTATTTGCTGCTCTGCCCTCTCAATTTGAGTAGAAGAGAAAGAGAATTTCAGAGAGACATTTGGGCACAGAGAGTGAGCAGAAGTGAAGTAGTCATTACAATTATGACTTGTTAAACCAAGAATGTGCAGGTTTCCCTTAGATCAATTAAACATTAGAAAAGGTAATCACACTTTAGGCATTTTGCAAGAACCCTTTCAAGTTTAGCTGCTTCCAGATTAAAGAACACTAATGCAATTTTCTATGTTATGTACCTCAGAGTTATATACTGGTGAGGGATTTGTTGTAACACCGCAATTTGTGTGAAGTCCATTGAATTTACTCATATGCACCATATAGGAGTATCTGCATTTAGACACCCTCCCACAAAGATCCAATATTAATTAAAAAAGATTTGAAGGAGCACCAGATAAATAAAAGGTGTCCTTTTCCATCTGTCTTCTGCCTTTGTCCCAATCACGAACTATCTCTGAGTAGAGAAGAGGCAATGAAAGGAGCCCAAGACTCCACCCAAATTTCAATGCCTCGCTGAAGCTAGTTGAATATGAAGCTGATATTTTTAAATTGACCAGACTAAACTCAATGTGACTAGCAAGTAATGGCTTTACATGATATGAAATTAAGAGCTGGGAAAGAAATTTCACCTGTGCACAATAGATTGGAGTGCCTAAATATATATATATATATTATTTCACATATAAACAGACAAAGTCATAGACTTGGAGCAAAACCTAAGCCCTTCATACTGTTGGATTCTTAAACACTAGTGTTACATTTGAATAACGTTTCTTACTTTAAAAAAATTAATCTATGTATATATATCTTTTATAATTTTATCTCACCGTAAGCACACACACACAAAAAAAAAACCAGTGCTGTCGAGTCAATTCTGACTCATAGAGACCCTGCAGGACAGAGTAGAACTGCTCCCTAGAGTTTCCAAAGAGCACCTGGCGGATTCGAACTGCCAACTCTTTGGTTCGCAGCTGTAGCACTTAACCACTAAGCCACCAGGGTTCCCACGGTAAGCATATGGCATAAAACTAAAGTATTTTCATCTTTATTTAAAAAAAATGACGACATTGAAGTTGGAAAAGCTAACGTGCCTAATTTTCTTAAGTTCTTATTGATGGTAAGTTGAAAGTTAGGTATCATAACTCAGTACTTCAATAACAGTCATTATTTATTTAAGCAGAAAAAAGTACCTTATTGCTTACAATGTATTAAATTATTATAATTATGAATACACCAAATTTAACTCAATTTCAGATGGAACCCCAAATCTACATACATGGATAAGTATTTTTCTTTTTGTCTATAGTTGCAAAGACTGTCGTTTACTTAGTTTGCTCAGAATGACAGCTATTGTTCCGCCATGCCAGATGTCAATCAAGTTTAAAAACATAAAGTGTAGTCACGTAGAATGATTACTACATATGTCTTTAAAAAAAAAAAAAAGAACTGTTGCTGTCCAGTCAATGGCAAGCCCATGTGCCTAAAAATCGAAATGTGCTTCATAGGGTTTTCAATGGCTTATATTTTGGAAGTAGATTTCCAAGCCTTTCTTCTGAAGCAGTTTTGGGTGGACTCGAATCTCCAATCTTTTGTTTAGCAGTTGAGTGCAGCATTAACAGTTTGTACCACCCAAGGAACCCACTATGTCGTAGGAGTTTGCAAAAATAATTAAGCTTTTATACTTGGTCGTGTGTATAGTATTTTTAAGTATTAACTAAATGTTAGTTATTAATGGAATGTCTAGTTACACAAGGCTTTGCAATGCAGCAAATTTTTCTCTTTATCTACTGTCTCTATCATGACTGTAATCCTAATATAATACATAAAAATAACAATGATTGTACCTTCCTTATTGCTGTAATGTTGTTTCCAAATTCTGAATGATGTGGGCAAGCCTATTATATTTGTAACCTTAATATTTTCATGTACCTGTACAGTGTATTCTTCTTAGAGATATTATAGAATTTATATACAATTGGATTATAATCATCAACTTACTTTTTTTTTGTTACACTGGAAATGAACAAGCACAAAAGCCATTCTTTTCCATCACTGAATCATTTCCTATGTAGATACTGAAATTTGGGAATAAAGAGATGAATAAATACATGAATAAAAGGTATATGTAAAAGATCTCTGAGACTATTTAAATCACAAACAAGTGTAAGGTATCACCAAGACTTACAGGTTTTAAATTCCTCAGAGAGAAGTCACCATGTTCCTTTTTCATATTGGAACGCACTGTGTTCCAGATCTTAAAAGCATATAGATACATATAAAGACCAAAACTTATTTGAATTATACTAAAAATCTGCATAACAACCCTTTTCATGATTTGACAAGTACTTCAAGTTTTTTTTTCTTATACTTCACTTTGTAAGTAGTCTACAATTTATCAATGAAGTCTGTTAAACAAAATTTTCTAGTCAACATAATTTGGGAGAACAAGAAAAAAAGAAAATTTGAAATTGTAATTCTTCTAAAATATAGCTATTAACTAATGTTTTATATTTTAAGCCAGATGAATCATTATCACAACACTGTTCATATAACTTGTGGGGTTCATATAATTAAAATAATCATAAAACCAAAACCCGCTGCCGTCAAGTTGATTCCGACTCCTAGCGACCCTGTAGGACAGAGTAGAGCTGCCCCATAGAGTTTCCAAGGAGCGCCTGGCAGATTCGAATTGCGGACCTCTTGGTTAGCAGCCGTAGCACTTAACCAGTACACCACCAGGCTTTCCAAAATAATCGTAGGGTAACCTAAATTTATTTTTGTAGTTTGCAACGCGGAACTTTTATAATTTACAGAAAAATAGAAGTGAAATGTGTTTTAGTTTTAGTGCATTTACTTTGCATGTTTTAGAAAAACTATGAATATCTCCTAAGAAGTTTTAAAACATGAAAATTCTATAAAAATTACTTAATATCATGACTAATATTTATCCAGAAAATATACATTAAATTTCACAAAGTATAAAGCTCTGTATTCAAAGTGCAACACAATAGTATGTTTTAAACTGAATTTAATGAACAATAACACAGAGCATGGAAATTCTAGAAACATTACTGAAAACACTACCAATATTCATCTTGAAAATACACAAGAAATTACATACATTTGAAACACTACATTTGAAGTACGAAGCAATAATAACTGTGTCTTTTAAGAGCTGAGAAAATAAACAGAATTAAAACAACTTTACTCCATCTTAACTACAGTGTGCCTTCAAGGAAAATGTAAGTTTTTCAGAAAATTCAGTAGGAGAAATAAGCTTTACCATATTTTAAAATATGTTAATAGGCACTGCATTGGAGAAAGTCAGGCACAGACGTTAAAGTGAGGGATTTGCAAAATATCAGATCAAATGATTTGACAGGTAAAGAGGCTCTAAAAGAACAAGCATACCTGTACAAACATCTATGAATTTCAGGTTTATATATAATTGTTCTTTATACGCCCCCCCCAAAAAAAGTTGGTGTGGATTCGATTCCAATTCATGTCAACCACATGTATCTGTATTTTTGCTAAAAAAACAAAAACAAAACAAAACAAAAAAACAGCTCCCAATTTGTAGAAAACACTATGTTCTGGAGGAAGTTTTTGAAGACTTGTTTTACTTCCTGGTTCCTCAGGGAATAAATGAAGGGGTTCTGCACGGCGGCAACAGAGGTGTTGGCAATAGCAACTCCTTTGGTCAATGATGCTTTTCTTTTGCAGAGGGATTGGCATACATGAAGATGCAGCTTCCGTAAGAGGTGGAAATGACAGTCATGTGGGAGGAACAAGTGAAGAAAGTTTTTTTCTCTCACTGGAAGACAGGATTCTCAGAATAGTCCTGATGACACACACGTAGAACAAAATCATTAATGCCAAAGTGAATAGCAAAGAAACCAAAGCCAAGTAAAAACCAGTTACTTCTAGGAGCCATGTATTTGAGCAAGATAGTTGTAAGACCGGAAAATAGTCGCATGCAAAGTGATCAATGACTTTGGAAGCACAGTAATCCGGGGGGGGAGAAGAAACATAAGAAGTGGGAATATGGTCAGAAACCCTCTCAACCACACACATAACACAAGCAGGGAGCAGAGTTTCCTGTTCATGGTGCTTTTGTAATGCAGGGGCTTGCAGATGGCCACATAGAGGTCATAGGACATAGCCGTCAGAATGTAAAATTCTGTCACCCTCATGAAAATAAAGAAGAGTTGAGCTGCACAGTTGTTGTAGGAAATGGTCTTATCCCTGGTGATAATTGCACCCAGAAATCTAGGAATGCATACAGTTGTAAAGGAGATTTCTAGGAAGGAGACGTTCCGGAGGAAGAAATGCATAGGTGTCTGTAGATGGGAGTCCACCGAGGTTAGGGTGGTGAGAATCAGGTTTCCAGTGAAGCTTAATACATATGTGATAAATAGAAAGAGGAAGGTCACAATCTGAAGGTCAGGATCATCAGAAAGGCCTAGGAGGACAAGCTCTGTGACCACTGTGTAGTTGTTCATTTCTCTCTCTCTCTTCAATTTTTCTTTTAACCCCATTTAGACAAAAATAGTATTAAGGGAAAGAGATGAAAGATATAATTCATCATGATCAGCATCATCATCTCCAATATTCTAAAATATCCTATATAATAAATGCAAATTTTTTCTTATTTTTAGGATCTTGCTGGCATTCTTTTAATACACATTTATTAGTTCTTTTATATTAAAAATACAGTAGTAGATAAGAAATCTTCACACAACAAAGCACATCTTTGGGAGACAATAAAATAATTGTCATTTTATGTCCTATTTATGCAAACTCTGATCAGAATTTTGTTGAAACAGTCATAAGAATTACATAGCCCTTTCTTTTCACTCAGAATTAGACAATCTATCTATTAAACAATCTATCTCCTAGAAACAGAAATGGGTTACTTTAACTTACCAAAAAGTAAAAGTCAAACTTAGAAGCCTGAAGTAACAACTCATTATTTTTTTTTAGGATGCAAGAAATCAGTTGCCTTATTACAAGTAATATATTTAAATTTCTAACCCTAAGATTTATGGGTCTAATTGCCAAGACCATATGAGTACACTAAATAGAATTGCTACAAGACAGAATAAGTAACCCAATTATTTAAAAAATAGAAAAATTTCAATTACTCACTAGTTTGTCTTCTTATTCCATCACGATCTTTAATGTTCCACATTCTGTATGGCTTCCTATAAAGCACATGTGTGTATTTAAATATAAACATTTTTATTTTTGAACTGAAAGAGGCATAATGTATTTATTTTTCATTTTGACTGAAGCACAAATTGAAAAGTGGCTGCTAGCCTTTTATCTTATCAACTCTGTCACTGGATTATGGCTCATTGCATTTTCCATGAAATTATCTTCCTGAGTGTCTTAGTCTAATGCTGCTGTAACAGAAATAACACAAGTGGATGGGCTTTAGCAAAGAGAAATTTATTTCTTCACAGTGAAGTAGGGTAAAAGTCCAAATTCAGGGCATCAATCTTTCCCCAGATTAGGAGCTTCTCCACGGATGGACCCCAGATCCAAAGGACTCGCTCTGCTCCTGGTACTGTTATCTTGGTGGTATGAGGTCCCACACTTTCTGCTTGTTTCCCTTCCTTTTATCTCTTGTAAGATAAAAGGTGGTATAGGCCATACCCCAGGGAAACTCCCTTTATTTATGGATCTGGGATGTGACCTGGGTAAGGGTGTTACACTCCTACCCTAGTAGTTTTTAACATAAAATTACAATCACCAGATGAAGGACAACCACGCAGTACTGGAAATTATGGTCTAATCAATTTGACACATATTATTGGGGTATACAATTCAATCCATGACACTGAGTTATTAAGCTTTTTGGAAAAAATGTTTCATTCCCTTGTAATTCTTTCTCACGGTTATCTTCTCCATAAGTCCACTTATCCAAATGGATATCCAGAAAAGTTAAGAAAAAACTTTTTCCATTTTCCTAACCTACTCAGTTAGTTCCCACCTATTCAAATGCTATTTGGATGTAGTAATAGTTTATCAATTCTGTCTATTAACATCTTGACAGCTGTCTCCTTTTGATTTTAGAGAGTAAAATTTCTGTTGTGAAAAATAAAATGTAAAATCATTGCATACCTTCCAACAACTAGCAACATTCACGCTAATCATATTTTATTTTATAATGGCTTAAAGGCAGTTTTTCAGGACATAAAAAGTAGAACGTCAGAAACCTTCAAAAGATTTGGAAATATTTTTAACCTCAGCAAAGACTGTGTACTGATCTCCTGGAAACCAGACAAAGTCAGGCCACATCTCTGCTATATTATAGACCATAAGGGAAATCTGGAAGGGGTCCTTGCATTTCTCAGTAACCTGCTCACTCCTCTCCCTAGCAGATCTCTCTTGAGAAGAGTTATGTTCACCCTTGCATCCCACAGAGGACCTGAGATGGTGACTTCTATGCAATATTTATATCCATTACTAAGTTGCTTAATATTCATCCTTTCTTCATATTTTATGAGTAATAAAATAAGAAACCCACTCTCTTATTAAAGGTGAAATTTTGATCGAATTTGTAAAGAATCGTCTTCATTAGAAATGTGAAAGTTTTGAACATACGCCTTTCAATTAGCAGCTGAGAGTGTTAACCATTTGCAATAACCAGGGACTCCCATTATTAAAATACACTTCTTTATTTGTCTAAACCTAGTAAATATATACAATTCCAGAACTGTTAAACCATATACCTATAATTTTACCACTGCAAGCTCAGTATTTGTGATCTATTTCTCTTGGTTTTAGAGCATTCAAAAGATTTTGTTTACCCTGGCTGGGCTAAGATGGTAGAATATACAGATACCTCTGGCGAACCCTCTATACAACAAAGACATAAAAAACCAAGTGAAACAAGTATATTTATGACAAGCTAGAAGCCCTGAGCATCGAAGGCAAGCTTAGAAAAAGAACAGAGGGGAAGGGGGAAGAAGAGACAGTACAGAAGTAGAGAGGAGTTACTGGGCCTGAATCTCGGAAAGCCCTCAGGCATCATTCCAGAGTGGCGGCAGTGTGTTGGTACTAGCATTTTGCCACAGTTTCCTTAGGGAGAAGCAGTCAGCCACACAGCCTACTCATACCTTTGGAACCAGAGAAGAATGGCGCTCTCAGCAAAAGCTAAGTACTTCTGTATGTTTTACCACACCCCCCACTCACAAGCCAGCTTCAGCGGCTGAATTCCTTGGGCCTGAGATAGGCACTGTTGAGTGCCTAGAGGCATCCTCCCAGCCATGGAGAAGGAAAAAATTTGCAATTGGAGGGAAAGATAATTTGCCAGCTCCACTAACCAGGGGAGCTCAGCACAGAAGCCGCTCCTGTCCAGGCATAAACGGTCCATGGACTTTGAGCACCTTTCCCCTCTGCATGGACCTGTGTGGGCCTATTTCAGGAGACTAGACCCTTGTCGGCAGACTCTAACCATTTCAGCTGTGTGCCGGAGAGGTGGGTGATGTTTGGCATTGCTTTGCCCATTAAACAGGGTCCTCACCTACCCACTTGATGGGCCTAAGAACTGATACCTCCACTCAGGTCACCCAGCCACCCACTACAGGGTTCCAAGGATAACTGGTACCTCCCAGTCTTTACAACCAAAAATATTAGAAGCCCATGGTCCGTCTGAAGAACCAACCCACCTGCGCACTCTAGGGAACAGGGATGCGCTTTCCTCAGAGACACTTGGGGGTCAGATCTCAGCCCCATGCCTTGTTCAGAGCGTGACCCCCTGCTGCAATCAGATATTGGTATATACACCAATCACCACTGCCCCTCTAAGACTGTAGGACAGAGCCTGTACCACACACTTCATGATCAGCTACCTGGACACCTGAGCTGAATTCATACAAGAAAAGTGAATGGACTCCTAGAATGATATAACTGATAACAGCTCTTTCCATCTGAGGACAGGACGTCAGAGTTCCAAAGGTGAAAATAATCAAGCTAGCTCACTCAAGCAACCCATTTGGGCATATCAAAACAAAACAAAAGAAAGCAAGAGGCTACGGCAGAGTAAGCAGGCATAAACTAATATAATAACTTTTAGATGGCTCAAAGACAACAGTCAATATCAAGTCACATAAAGAAACAGACCACGGTCATCTCAATAATCTCTCCAAACAAAGAATCCAGGGATCTTCTAGATAAAAGTGCATTCCTGGAATTACCAAAGGCAGAATACAAAAGATTAATATGCAGAACTCTTCAAGACATCAGGAAGGAAATGAGACAATACGCAGAACAAGCCAAGAAACACACAGATAAAGCAATTGAATAAATTAAAAAGATTATTCAGAAACATAATGAAAAATTTAATAAGCTGGAAAAATCCATAGACAGACAGCAATCAGAAATTCAGAAGATTAACAATACAATTGCAGAATTACACGACTCAACAGAAAATCAGAGGAGCAGAATTGAGCAAGTAGAAGCCATAATTTCTCAACTTGAAGATAAATCACTTGGCAGTAACATATTTGAAGAAAAATCGGAGAAAAGAATTTAAAAAAATAAAGAAACTTTAAGAATCATGTGGGACTCTATCAAGAGAAATAACCTGCGAGGGACTGGAGAACAAGAACAGGGAGGGATAACAGAAAATACGGAGAGAATTGTTGATTTTTTGGCTGAAAACTTCTCTGATATTGTGAAAGATGAGAAGATATCTATCTAAGATGCTCATCTAACTCCACATAAGGTAGATGTTAAAAGATAGTCACCAAGAGATATTATAATCAAACTTGCCAAAACCAAAGATAAAGAGAGTATTTTAATAAACAAAAAGTCACCTACAAAGGAGAGTCAATAAGAATAATCTCAGACTACTATGCAGAAACCATGCAGGCAAGAAGGCAATGGGATGACTTATTTAAAAAAATTGAAGGAAAAAAATTGCCAACCAAGAATCATATATCCAGCAAAACTGTCTCTTAAATACAAAGGTGAAAGTAGGACATATCCAGATAAATAGAAGTTTAGAGAATTCGTAAAAACCAACCAAAACTACAAGAAATTCTAAAAGGAGTTCTTTTGTTAGAAAATCGATAATATCAGGCATCAACCCAAGACTAGAACACTGGGCAGAGCAATCAGAAGTCAACGCAGACAGAGAAATAAAAAAAAAGCAAGATAAAAAAACCCTCAGCATTAAAAAAGTAAGAGGGACTAAGAAATGTAATCATAGATCTTCCATATGGAAAGGAAGATACAGCGATACAAAGAAGTGGAAGTAAGGTTTAAATTTAGAAAACCAGGGGTAAACTTAATCTGTGTGCTGAACAAATAATCTGAGAAGCTGGACTATATGAAGAAGAACGGGGCATCAGGATTTGAGGAAGACTCATTAACAACCTGCGTTATGCAGATGGTACAACCTTGCTTCCTGAAAGTGAAGAGGACTTGAAGCACTTACTAATGAAGATCAAAGACCACAGACTTCAGTATGGATTACACCTCAACATAAAGACAACAAAAATCCTCACAACTGGACCAATGAGCAACATCATGATAAATGGAGAAAAGATTGAAGTTGTCAAGGATTTCATTTTACTTGGATCCACAATCAACAGCCACGGAAGCAGCAGTCAAGAAATCAAAACACGCATTGCATTGGGCAAATCTGCTGCAAAGGACCTCTTCAAAGTGTTGAAGAGCAAAGATGTCACCCTGAAGACTAAGGTGCGCCTGACCCAAGCCATGGTATTTTCAATCGCATCATATGCATGTGAAAGCTGGACAATGAATAAGGAAGACCGAAGAAGAGTTGACGCCTTTGAATTGTGGTGTTGGCGAAGAATATTGAATATATCATGGACTGCCAAAAGAACGAACACATCTATCTTTGAAGAAGTGCGGCCAGAATGCTCCTTAGAGGCAAGGGTGGTGAGACTGCGTCTTACATACTTTGGGCATGTTGTCAGGAGGGATGAGTCCCTGGAGAAGGACGTCATGCTTGACAGAGTACAGGGTCAGTGGAAATGAGGAAAACCCTCAAAAAGGTGGATTGACACAGTGGCTGCAACAATGAGCTTAAGCGTAACAACGATTGTAAGGATGGCGCAGGACCGGGCAGTGTTTTGTTCTGTTGTGCATAGGGTCTCTATGAGTCGGAACCAACTCGACAGCACCTAACAACAACAACAGGGGTAAATAATAAGGTAACCAAAAGGACACAAAGTATTGTACCCATCAAAATAAAATACAAGAAAAAAATACTCAGCAGAAACAAAATAAAAAACAATGAATATGAGGAAAGGACTATATATAATCTACTCAGCACATAAAATTAAGTCGGAAAAAGAAACTGTTAACAACACGCACAAAAAGACATCAAAATGATAACACTAACTTCATACATATCCATAATCACGCTGAATGTAAACGGACTAAATGTACCAATAAAGAGACAGAGAGTGGCAAAATGGACTAAAAAACACGATCTGTCTATATGCTGCCTACAAGAGACACATTAAACTTCGAGACACAAACAAACTAAAACTCAAAGGATGGAAAAAGTATATGAAGCAAACAACAATCAAAAAAGAGCAGGAGTGCCATTGTTAATTTCTGACAAACAGGCTTTAAAGTTAAGTCCATCATAAAGGATAAGGAACGACACTATATAGTGATTAAAGGGACAGTATACCAAGAAGATATAACCATATTTAATGTTTATGCACCCAATGATAGGGCTAAAAGATACATAAAACAAACTCTGTCAACATTGAAAAGCGAGATAGACAGCTCCACAATAATAGTAGGAGACTTCAACACATCACTTTCAGTAAAGGACAAGACATCCAGAACGAAGATCAATAAAGACGCAGAAGATCTAAATGCCACAATCAACCAACAGGACCTCATAGACCTACAACAACCAACTATACTTTCTTTCCTAGTGCACATGGAACATTCTCTAGAGTATAGCACATATTAGGTCATAAAGCAATCCTTAGAAGAATTCAAAACATCGAAATATTACAAAGCATCTTCTCTGACCATAAGGCTATAAAAGTGGAAATCAATAACAGAAAAAACAGGGAAAAGAAATAAAACACTTGGAAACTGAACAATACCCTGCTCAAAAAAGATTGGATTATAGAAGAAATTAAGGATGGAATAAAGGAATACATAGAATTCAATGAGAATGAAAACACTTCCTATCAGAACCTTTGGGACACAATGAAAGCAGTGCTCAGAGGTCAATTTATATCAATAAATGCACACATACAAAAAAGAAGAAAGGGCCAAAATCTAAGAATTATCCCTACGACTTGAATAAATATAAAGAAAACAACAAAAGAAACCCTCAGGCACCAGAAGAAAACATTTAATAAAAATTAGAGCTGAACTAAACGAAATAGAAAACAGAAAAAGAAATGAAAGAATTAAAAAGACCAAAAGCTGGTTCTTTGAAAAAATCAAAAAAAAAATTCATAAACCATAGGCTGAACTCACAAAAGAAAAACAGAAGAGGAAACAAATAACCCGAATAAGAATTGAGATGGGTGATATTACAACAGACTCAGATGAAATTAAAAGAATCATATCAGATTACTACGAAAAAGTGTACTCTAACAAATTGGAAAACCTAGAAGAAATGGATGAATTCCTAGAAACACACTATCTACCTAAACTAACACAAACACAGGTAGAACAGCTAAACTGACAGATAACAAAAGAAGAAATTGAAAAGATAATCAAAAAACTCCCAACAAAAAAAGTCCTGGCTCTGACAGCTTCACTGCACAGTTCTACCAGACTTTCAGAAAAGAGGTTACTCCACCACTACTAAAGGTATTTCAGACCATAGAAGAGGACAGAATACTCCCAAACTCATTCTGTGAAGCCAGGATATCCCTGATACCAAAATGAGCTGAAGACACCACAAAAAAGAAAATTACAGACCTATGTCCCACATGAACTGATACGCAACAATCCTCAACAAAATTCTAGCCAATAGAATTCAACAACATGTCAAAAAAATAATTCACCATGACCAAGTGGGATTCATAACAGGTATGCAGGAATGGTTCAACATTAGAAAAACAATGAATGTAATCCACCACATAAATAAAAAAAAGACAAGAATCACATGATTTTACCAACTGATGCAGAAAAGGCATTTGACAAATTCAACACCCATTCAGGATAAAAAACTCTCAGCAAAATAGGAATAGAAGGAAAATTCCTCAACATAATAAAGGGCATTTATACAAAGCCAACAGCCAACATCATCCTAAATGGAGAGAGCCTGAAAACATTCCCATTGAGATAGGGAACCAGACAAGGATACCCTTTGTCACTGCTGTTATTCAACATTGTGCTGGAGGTCCTAGCCAGAGCAATGAGGCTAGATAAAGAAATCAAGTGCATCCAGATTGGCAAGGAAGAAGAATAATTATATCTACTTCCAGATGACATGATCTTATACACAGAAAACCCTAGGGAATCCTCCAGAAAACTACTGAAACTAATAGAAGAGTTCAGCAGAGTATCGGGATACAAGATAAACATACAAAAATCTATGCCAACAAAAAGAAATTCGAAGAGGAAATTACCAAATGAATACCATTTACGGTAGTCCCAAGAAGGTAAAATAAACCCCCAAGAAGATAAAATACTTAGGAATAAATCTTACCAGAGATGTAAATACTTAGGAATAAATCTTACCAGAGATGTAAAAGACCTTTACAAAGAAAACTGCAAAACACTTCTGCAAGAAACCAAAAGAGACCTACTTAAGTGGAAAAACATACCTTGCTCATGGACACAAAGCCTTAAAATTATAAAAATATCTATGCTGCCCAAAGTGATCTATACATTTAATGCAATTCCAATCCAAATTCCAATGACATTCTTTAATGAAATGGAAAAACAAATCCCCAACTTCATATTGAAAGGAAAGAGACCCCGGACAAGTAAAGCATTAATGAAAAAGAAGAACAAAGTGGGAGGCCTTACTCTACCTGATTTTAGGGCCTATTATACTGCCACAGTAGTCAAAATAGCCTGGTACTTGTACAAAAGCAGATACTTAGACCAATGGAACAGAATTGAGAATCCAGACATAAATCCATCCATACATGAGCAGTCGATATTTGACAAAGGCCTGAAAACAGTTAAATGGGGACAAGACAGTCTTTTTAACAAATGGTACCAGCATAACTGGATATCCATCTGCAAAAAAATGAACCAAAACCCATACCTCACTCCATGTACAAGAACAAGCTCAAAACGGATCAAAGACCTATGTATAAAATCTAAAACGACAGAGATCATGAAAGAAAAAATTGGGACAACGTTAGGAGCCCTAATACATGGCATAAACAGTATACAAAACATTACTAGAAATGCAGAAGAAAAACTAGGTAACTGGGAGCTTCTAAAAATCAAACACCTACACTCATCCAAAGACTTCACCAAAAGAGTAAAAAGATTACCTACAGACTGAGAAAACGTTTTTAGCTATGGCGTTTCTGATCAGCACCTATTCTCTAAAATCTACATGATACTGTAAAAACTCAACTGAAAAAGACAAACAACCCAATTAAAAAATGGGCAAAAGACACTTCACTAAAGAAGACATTCAGGTAGCTAACAGATATATGAGGAAATTCTCACGATCATTAGCCATTAGAGAAATGCAAACCAAAACTACAATGAAATTCCATCTCACAACAGCAAGGCTGGCATCAATCCAAAAAACACAGAACAATAAATGTTGGAGAGACTGTGGAGAGACTGGAACACTAATACGCTGCAGGTGGGAAAGTAAAATGGTACAACCACTTTGGAAATCCATTTGGCGCTTCTTAAAAAGCTAGAAATAGAGCTACCATATGATCCAGCAATCCCACTCCTTGGAATATATCCTGGAGAAATAAGAGCCTTTACATGAACAGATGTATGCACTCCCATGTTTATTGCACCACTGTTTACAATAGCAAAAAGATGGAAGCAACCAAGGTGCCTATCAACGGATGAATGGATAAATTACGGTGTAGTCACACAATGGAACAGTACGCATCGATATAGAACAGTGAGGAATCTGTGAAACATTTCTTAACGTGGAGGAACCTGGAAGGCATTATGCCGAGTGAAAATAGCCAGTTGCGAAAGGAGAAATATTGTATAAGACCACTATCATAAGAACTTGAGAAATAGTTTAAACTGAGAAGAAAACACTCTTTTGTGGTTAACAGAGGGCGGAGGGGGGAGCGGGACAGAGGGGCATTCACTAATTAGATAGTATATAAGAACTACTTAGGTGAAGTGAAAGACAGCACACAATACAGGGGAGGTCAGCACAATTGGACTAAACCAAAAGCAAAGAAGTTTCCTGAATAAACTGCTTCGAAGTTCAGCATAGCAGGGGCAGGGGTTTGGGGACGCTGGTTTCAGGGGACATCTAAGTCAATTGGCATAATAAAATCTATTAAGAAAACATTCTGCATCCCACTTTGAAGAGTGGCATCTGGGGTCTTAAATGCTAGCAAGCAGCCATCTAAGATGCATCGATTGGTCTCAACCCACCTGGATCAAAGGAGAATGAAGAACACCAAGGACACAAGGTGATCATGAGCCCAAGAGACAGAAAGGGCCACATGAACCAGAGACTACATCAGCCTGAGACCAGAAGAACTAGATGGTGCCCGGCTACAACTGATGACTGCCCTGACAGGGAACACAACAGAGAACCCCTGAGGGAGCAGGAGAGCAGTGGGATGCAGACCCCAAATTCTCATAAGACCAGACTTAATGGTCTGACTGAGACTGGAAGAACCCCGGTAGTCATGGTCCCCAGACCTTCTTTTGCCCCAGGACAGGAACCATTCCCGAAGCCAGCTCTTCAGACATGGATTGGACTGGACAATGGGTTGGAGAGGGATGCTGGTGAGGAGTGAGCTTCTTGGATCAGGTGGACACTTGAGACTGTGTTAGCATCTCCTGCCTGGAGGGGAGATGAGAGTGTGGAGGGTGTTATAAGCTGACGAAAAGAGAGAGTGGAGGGAGAGAGTGGGCTGTCTCATTAGGGGGAGAGTAATTGGGAGTGTGTAGCAAGGTGTACATGGGTTTTTGTGTGAAAGACTGGCTTGATTTGTAAATTTTCACTTAAAGCACAATAAAATTATTTTTGAAAAAAAGCTAGAAATAGAACTACCATAAGATTCAGCAATCCCACTCCTTAGAATATATCCTAGAGAAATAAGAGCCTTTACATGAATAGATATATGCACACCCGTGTTCATTGCAGCACTATTTACAATAGCAAAAAGATGGAAGCAACCAAGTTGCCCATCAATGGATGAATGGATAAATGAATTATGGTATTCCACACAATGGAATACTACGCATCGATACAGAACAGTGATGAATCTGTGAAACCTTTCATAACATGGAGGAATCTGGACAGCATTATTCTGAGTGAGATTAGTCAGTTGCAAAAGGGCAAATATTTTATAAGATCACTATTATAAGAACTCAAGAAATAGTTTAAACAGAGAAGAAAATGTTCTTTGATGGTTTAGAGAGGGGGAGATAGGGAGGGTGGGAGAGAGGTGTTCCCTAATTAAATTAGATAGTAGAAAAGACCTACTTTAGGTGATGGGAAAGATAACACAATACAGGCAAGGTCAGCACAACTGGATTAAACCAAAAGCAAAGATGTTTCCAGAATAAACTGAATGCTGTGAAGGTCAGCGTGGCAGGTGCAGGGTTTGGGGACTATGGTTTCAGGGGACATCTAAGTCAATTGGCATAATAAAATCTATTAAGAAAACATTCTACATCCCATCTTGGATAGAGGCGTCTGGGGTCTTAAACGCTAGAAGCGGCCATCTAAGATGCATCAATTGGTCTTAACCCACCTGGATCAAAGGAGAATGAATAACACCAAGGACACAAGGTAATTACAAGCCCAAGAGACAGAAAGGGCCACATAAAGCAGAGACTACATCAGCCTGAGACCAGAAGAGCTAGATGGTGCCCAGCTACAACCGATGAGTGTCCTGACAGGGAACACAACAGAGAATCCCTGAAGGAGCAGGAGAGCAGTGGGATAGAGACCCCAAATTCTCATAAAAAGACCAGGCTTAATGTTCTGACTGAGACTAGAAGGACCCTGGTGGTCATGGCCCCCAGACCTTCTGTTGGCCCAGGATAGGAACCATTCCCAAAGCCAACTCTTCAAACAGGGATTGGGCTGGACAATGGATTGGAGAGGGATGCTGGCGAGGCGTGAGCTTCTTAGATCAGGTGGACACTTGAGACTATGTTGGCATCTCCTCCCTGGAGGGGAAATGAGAGGGTAGAGGGAGTTAGAAGCTTGTGAAATGTACACGAAAAGAGAGAGTGGAAGGAGTGAGCTGGCTGTCTCATTAGGGGGAGAACAATTGGGAGTATGTAGCAAGGTGTATATAAGTTTTTGTGTGAGAGAGTGACTTGATTTGCAAACTTTCACTTAAAGCACAATAAAAATTTAAAAAAAAATTCTGTTTATCAAAACTACTCAGGATACTGATTTTCTTACTTGCCTTCTCATTTGTTAAAAAAAAAAAACCCAGTGCCGTCTCATTTGTTAAATATCTCATTAATTCACAAAAAAGTAATTTCAATCTGCACTGCATTTTGAGTTCACCAACATCCTGGTAATTATTTTTAATTCACAGTCTATAAAAATAGTGCTTTGCTGTTATGTGGATGTTGAAAAACGCTTGGAGTCATGCATCCACCTGTATCATCTCACAGTTTTTGTGTTACACTTATTTAGTTAAACTTTTTTTCCTTTCACGATTCCTGCCAGACTCTGTTTTGTTATCAATCCCTATATTTTTGTCACTCTAGAAAACCATACAAATAGGGTCATACAATATAAAGCCTTGAGTCTGGTTTCTTTCACTTAGGAAAATGAACTTGTGTTTCAGCCATGTTGATTTGTGAATCAAGAATTTATTCCTTCATAATTTTGGATCAGTTTTCCATTATATGGATATTTCACAGTTTGTTTATCCATTCACCTACCAAAGCACATTAGAATGGTCTCCAGTTTTTGGTGATTATAAATAAAGATGTTACATGCACTATCGTAGATATATTTTTGTAAATATAAGTTCTCATTTCAATTGGGCAAAACACCTAGGAGTGGGATTGCTGAGTTCCATGGTAAGTGTATGTTGAACATAATAAGAAACTGTCAAACTTTTCCAAAAAGTCACCCTGCCATTTTGCATTCCACCAGAAGTGTATGAGAGTTCCTGTTTCTCCACGTTCTCTGCAACATTTTGAGTTTTTTTTTTTTTTTTTACTCTAGTTGTTCTAACAGGTAAATGAAACTGTCACATTGTGGTTTTAAGCTTTATATTTTCCTTCTGTACAATGATGCTGAGTGTTTTTTTCTGTGCTTGTTGGTATCAATAAACTGATTTTGATGAGATTTCTCTTTCCATTTTTTTATACATATATTTTTCCTTTATTTTGAGCTTGAGCATTCTTTATATGCTCTGGATATACATCCTTTATCAGAGAAGTGATTTGGGAATGCCCAATTTAATTCTTTGACTTGCTATTTTATTCTCTTAACAGTGTCTTTCACAGAGGAAAGGTTTATAATTTTGATAAAATCCATTATCAATTTTGGTTATCCATCATGTTCTTGATGTTATATCTAAAACTTGTTGCTCAATTCAAAGTTACACAATTTTCTCCTAGTTTCTCTTCTTGAATCATTATATTTTTACATATCATTTTGCTTGCAAAATCTGGACAACGAATAAGGAAGAACAAACAGGAATTGATACCTTTGAATTATGATGTTGGCAAGAAAGACAAACAAATCTGTCTTGGAAGAAATATAGACAGAGGGCTCCTTTGAAGTGAGGATGGTGAGACTTGTCACATACTTTGGATGTGTTATCAGGAGTGACCAGTCTCTGGAAAATGACATCATGCTTGCTAAAGGAGAAGGTCAGTGTGCTAGGCCGTGTTCTCTAGAGAAGCAAAACCAGTAAATTGTATAAATAAATATATATAGAGAGAGAGATTTATGTCAAGGAAACAGCTCATACAATTGCAGAAGCCAGAATATTCCAAGTCCATGGATCAGAATAGAGGATTCTCCTGATTCACGTAGCTTCAGGGGCTGGCAAACCAGAGATCGGTAGGTTGGAGAGCAGGGCTCTCGTTCACAGGCTGTGAAGATCAAGGAATCTCAAGGTCGAAAGGTAAGCTGCTAGCTCAAGTCCCGGGAACTGGCAGTCAGAGGAACAGGAGACAGCTGCAGGATTCTGAGCAGGCAAAGGCCAGAACATCTGCTTGTATTCAGATGCAGACCACACACCTAAAGAAACTCCCTTTCAACTGATTGGCTACTCATAGAAGATCTCATCATGGGGTGATCACATATAAACACTGAGAATCTTGGCCTAACCAAGTTGACACATAATCTTATCCATCACAGTCAGCAAAAAGAGGAAGACTTTCAGCGAGATGGATTGACACAGTGGCTACAACAATAAGCTCAAACGTAACAACAATTGTGAGGATGATGCAGGACCAGTCAGTGTTTCGTTCTGTTGTACGTAGGGTCACTATGAGTGGGAACTGACAGGATAGCACCTAATAACACATATCATTTAGATATGTTTTCCATTTAGAGTAGTTTTATGTATAAAGTGCAGAGTATGAGTTCAAATTAATTTTTTCGTTCATTCTGATTTCTCCCTTTTTTTTCCTATATTAATGACAAATTGCCTAACATCTTTAACAACAAGAATTGTGAGAATGGCACAGGACTGGGCAGTGTTTCCTTCTGTTCTACATAGGGTCACTATGAGTTGAAAAACCGACTTGATGGCACCTAGCAACAAAAACAATTTTGGGGGCACAGTCATCGTTGTGAATGCAGAGAATATAGGTGTGACAAGAAATAATATCCTTACCTTCATTATTTTTTTACACTGGCAGACATATGATGTTTACACTTTTAAACTTCTGATGCATACAGCATTGTCATTTCATTCATTATTTTATTTTAATTTTTATCGTGCTTTAAGTGAAAGTTTACAAATCAAATCAGTCTCTCATACAAAAATTTATATACACCTTGCTATATAAAAAAAAATGAGACAGCACAATCCTTCCCTCTAATCTCTATTTTTCATGTCCATTTGGCCAGGTTCTGACCCCCTCTGCCGTCTCATCTCCTGCCAGACAGGAGCTGCCCACGTAGTCTCATATGTCTATTTGATCCAAGAAGCTCAACCTTTACCAGCATCGTTTTCTATCCCATAGTCCAGTCCAGTACCTGTCTGAAGAGTTAGCTTTGGGAATGGTTCCTGTGTTGGGTTAACAGAAGGTCTGGGGACCTTCTAGTCTCAGTCAGGCCATTAAGTCTGGTCTATTTATGAGAACTTGACATCTGCATCCCACTGCTCTCATGCTGCCTCAGGGGATCTCTGTTGTGTTCCCTGTCAGGGCAGTCATCAGTTGTAGCTGGGGACCATCTAGTTCTTCTGGTCTCAGGCTGGTATAGTCTCTGGTTTATGTGGCCCTGTCCGTCTCTTGGGCTTGTAATTACCTTGTGTCTTTGGAGTTCTTCATCCTCCTTTGATCCAGGTGGGTTGAGACCAATTGATGCATCTTAGATGCTCGCTTGCTAGCGTTTAAGACCCCAGACGCCACTCTCCAAAGTGGGATGCAGAATGTTTTCTTAATAGATTTTATTGTGCCAACTGACTTAGATGTCCCCTGAAACCATGGTCCCCATAACCCTGCCCCTGCTACGCTGACCTTCGAAACATTCAGTTTATTCAGGAAACTTCTTTGCTTTTGTTTAGTCCAGTTGTGCTGACCTCTCCTGTAGAGTGTGTTGTCTTTCCCTTCACCTAATTTTTTTTTTTTACTATCTACTTAGTGAATACCGTTCTTCCTCCCTCCCTCCCCCCTCTCTAAACCATCAAGGAATATTTTCTCCTCTGTTTAAATTATTTTTAGAGTTCTTATAATAGTGGTCTCATACAATACTTGTCCTTTTGCAACTAATTTCACTCAGCATAATGCCTTCCATATCCCTCCAAGTTATGAAATGTTTCATGGATTCATCATTGTTCTTTATTGATGCATAGTATTCCATTGTATGAATATACCATAATTTATTTATCCATTCATCTGTTGATGGGCACTTTGGTCACTTCCATCCATCTTTTTGCTATTGTAAACAGTGCTGCAATAAACATGGGTGTGCATATATCTGTTCATGTAAAGGCTCTTATTTCTGTAGGATATAGTCCAAGGAGTGGGATTGCTGGATGGTATGGTATTTCTATTTCTAGTTTTTTAAGTAAGTGCCAAATCGACTTCCAAAGTGGTTGTACCATTTTACATTCTCACCAGCAGTGCAGAAGTGTTCCAGTCTCTGCACAACCTCTCCAACATTTATTGTTTTGTGTTTTTTGGATTAATGCCAACCTTGTTGGAGTGAAATGGAATCCCAATGTAGTTTGGATTTGCATTTCTCTTAATGGCTAATGATCATGAGCATTTCCTCAGGTGTCTGTTAGCTATCTGAATGTCTTCTTTAGTGAAGTACCTGCTGATGTCTTTTGTCCATTTTTAATTGGGTTATTTGTCTTTTTGTAGTTGAGTTTTGCAGTATCATGTAGATTTTAGAGATCAGACGCTGATCAGATGGATACGTCATAGCTAAAAACTTTTTCCCAGTCTGTAGGTAATCTTTTTATTCTTTTGGTGAAGTCTTTGGATGAGCATAGGTGTTTGATTTTTGGGAGCTCGCAGTTATCTAGTTTCTCTTCTACATTGTTAATACTGTTTAGTTTACCGTTTATACCATTCATTAGGGCTCGTAGCATTGTCCCTATTTTTTCTCCCATGATCTTTATCACTTTTGACTTGATATTTAGGACTTTGAGGCATTTTGAGTTCGTTTCTGTGGATGGTGTGAGATACGGGTCTTCTTTTTTTTTTTTTTTTGCAGATGGATATCCAGTTATGCCAGGACCATTGGCTAAACGGAGTGTCTTTTCTCCATTTAACTGAGTTTGGGTCTTTGTTAAATATCAGCTGCTCACATGTGGATGTATTTATGTCGGGATTCTCAATTCTGTTCTATTGGTCTATGTATCTGTTTTTGTACAAGTACCAGGCTGTTTTGACTGTCATTAGGTAGAGTGAGGCCTCCCACTTTGTTCTTTTTCAGCAATGCTTTACTTATCCAGGGCCTTCTTCTCTTCCATATGAAGTTTGTGATTTCTTTCTCCATCTCATTAAAAAATGTTGTTGGAATTTGGGTCAGAATTGCATTGTATCTATGGATAGCTTTTGGGAGAACAGACATTTTTACAATGTTAAGTCTTCCTATCCATGAGCAAGGTACGTTTTTCCACTTAGGAAAATCTTTTTGGGTTTCTTGCAGTAGTGCCTCGTAGTTTTCTTTGTATAGGTTTTTTACGTCTCTGGTTGGATTTATTCCTAAGTATTTTATCTTGTCGGGGGCTACTGTAAATGGTTTTGATTTGGTGATTTCGTCTCTGATGTTCTTTTTGTTGGTGTAGAGGAATTCAATTGATTTTTGTATGTTTATCTTGTATCCCAATACTCTGCTGAACTCTTCTATCAGTTTCAGTTGTTTTCTTGAGTATTTTTTAAGTTTTTCTGTATATAAGATCATGTCATCTGCAAATAGAGTTACTTTTACTTCTTCTTTTCCAATCTGGATGCCCTTCATTTTCTTTTTGTAGCCTAATTGCTCTGGCTAGGACTTCCAGCTCAATGTTGAATAAGACTGGCGATAAGGCGCATCCTTGTCTGGTTTCTGTTCTCTAGGGGATTACTCTCAGACTCACTCCATTTAGGATGATGGTGGCTGTTGGCTTTGTATAAATGCCCTTTATTATGTTGAGGAATTTTCCTTCTATTCCTATTTTGCTGAGAGTTTTTATCCTGAATGGGTGTTGAACTTTGTCAAATGCCTTTTCTGCATCAATTGATAAAACCATGTGATTCTTGTCTTTTTTTTTATTTATGTGGTGGATTACATTAATTGTTCTAATGTTGAACCATCCCTGCATACCTGGTATGAATCCCACTTGGTCATGGTGAATTATTTTTTTGACTTGTTGTTGAATTCTATTGGCTAGAATTTTGTTGAGGATTGTTGAGTATCAGTTCATGTGGGACATAGGTCTGTAATTTTCTTTTTTGTGGTGTCTTCAGCTCATTTTGGTATCAGGGATAAGCTGGCTTCATAGATTGAGTTTGGGAGTATTTCGTCCTCTTCTATGGTCTGAAATACCTTTAGTAGTAGTGGAGTAACCTCTTCTCTGAAAGTCTGGTAGAACTGTGCAGTGAAGCTGTCAGAGCCAGGACTTTTTTTGTTGGGAGTTTTTTGATTATCTTTTCAATTTCTTCTTTTGTTATCTGTCAGTTTAGCTGTTCTACCTGTGTTTGTGTTAGTTTAGGTAGATAGTGTGTTTATAGGAATTCATCCATTTCTTCTAGGTTTTCCAATTTGTTAGAGTACAATTTTTCATAGTGATCTGATATGATTCTTTTGATTTCATCTGAGTCTGTTGTAATACCACCCATCTCATTTCTCATTTGGGTTATTTGTTTCCTGTTTTTCTTTTGTCAGCCTAGCCAATGGTTTACCAATTTTGTTAATTTTTTCAAATAGCCAGCTTTTTGTTTGTTAACTCTTTCAATTGTTTTCTGTTTTCTAATTCATTTAATGCTGCTCTAATTTTTATTGTTTGCTTTTTTCTGGTTCCTGAGGGTTTCTTTTTTTACTCTCTTTCTTTGTGTCCAAGTTCTAGGGACAGTTCTTTGATTTTGGCCCTTTCTTCTTTTTGTATGTTTGCATTTATTGACATCAATTGACCTCTGAGCACTGCTTTTGCTGTATCCCAAAGGTTCTGATAGGAAGTGTTTTCATTCTCATTGGATTCTATGAGTTTGTTTATTCCCTCCTTAATGTCTTCTATAATCCAGTCTTTTTGGAGCAGGGTATTGTTCCATTTCTAAGTATTTGATTTCTTTTCCCTGCTTTTTCTGTTTTTGTCTTCTACTTTTATGGCCTTATGGTCTGAGAAGATGCTTTGTAATATTTTGATGTTTTGGATTCTGCTAAGGCTTGCTTTATGACCTAATATGTGGTCTATTCTAGAGAATATTTCATGTGCACTAGAAAAGAAAGTATACTTTGCAGCTGCTGGGTGGAGTTTTCTGTATGTCTATGAGGTCAAGTTCGTTGATTGTGGCATTTAGATCTTCTGTGTCTTTACTGAGCTTCTTACTGGATGTCCTATCCTTCACCAAATGTGGTGTGTTGAAGTCTCCTACTATAATTGCAGAGCTGTTTATCTCACTTTTCAATGCTGTTAGAGTTTGTTTTATGTATCTTGCAGCCCTGTCATTGGGTGCATATGTATTTAATATGGTTATATCTTCCTAGTAAATTGTCCCTTTAATCATTAGATAGTGTCTTTCCTTATCCTTTGTGGTGGATTTAACTTTAAAGTCTATTTTGTCAGAAATTAATATTGCCATTCCTGCTCGTTTTTGATTGTTGTTTGCTTGATGTATTTTTTCCATCCTTTGAGTTTTAGTTTGTGTCTCTAAGTCTAAGGTGTGTCTCTTGTAGACAGCATATAGCTGGGTTGTGTTTTTTTAATCCAATCTGTGACTCTCTGTCTCTTTATTGGTGCATTTAGTCCATTTACATTCAGTGTAAGTATAGGTATGAATGTAGTGTTGTCATTTTGATGCATTTTTCTGTATTGTTGACAGTTTCATTTTCCACTTACATTTTTGTGCTGAGAACTTTTTCTTTGTAAATTGTGTGTTTGCCTTTTTCATTGTAGATGAATTTGTTTTTGCTGAGTCTTTATGTTTATCCTGGTTTTTATTTTGAAGTTTGGGATTGTTAGTCTTATTTGTGGTTACCTTAATATTTACCCCTGTTTTTCTAAGTATGAACCTAATTTCTACCTCCCTATATCGCTTTGATTTCCTCTCCATATGGAAGATCTATGCCTGCTGTATTTCATCCCTCTTTATTGATTACTGTCTTTTACATAATGATGTCAGTGATTCCATGTTTTGAGCATTTTTTAAAATCTTATTTCATTTTTGTGGTTACCCTATCTTACTTGATATCAGGATGCTCTGTTCTGTGTCCTTGTGTTGTGTTAATATCTGATATTATTGGCTTTCTTTTTTTTTTATCCAGAGAATTCTCTTAGTATTTCTTGTAGTTTTGGTTTGGTTTTTGCAAATTCTCTAAGCTTGTGTTTATTTCTAAATGAGTTATTTTCCCCTTCATATTTGAGAAAGAGGTTTGTTGGATATATGATTCTTGGCTAGCAATTTTTTCTCCTTCAGTGCTGTATGTATGTCATCCCATTGCCTTCTTGCCTGCATGTTTTCTGCCAAGTAGTCGGAACTTATTCGTATTCATTCTGCTTTGTAGGTAACTTTTCATTTATCCCTGGCTGCTCTTAAAATTTTCTCTTTATCTTTGGTTTTGCAATTTTGATGATAATATGTCTTGATGATTTTCTTTTGGGATCTGCCTTTTATGTGATTTGATGAGCACCTTGGATAAATATCCTTTCATTTTCCGCCATGTCAGGGAAGTTTTCTGCCAACAAATCTTCAATAATTTTCTCTGTATTTTCTGTTATCCCTTCCTCTTCTGGGATTCTAACCACACACAAGTTGTTCTTGATAGAGTCCTACTTGATTCTTAGTGTTTCTTCATTTTTCTAAATTCCTTTATCTGATTTTTCTTCAACTACATTGGTGCCAAGTGCCTTATCCGCCATCTCCACAATTCTGCATTTCAATTCCTCAATTCTGTTTCTCTGACTTCCTATTGATTTGTCTAATTCTGTCATTTTATTGTTAATCTTTTGGGTTTCTGAATGCTGTCTCTCTATGGATTCTTGCAGCTTATTAAATTTTTCATTATGTTTTTGAATAATCTTTTTAATTTCTTCAACTTCTTTATCTGTGTGTTCCTTGGCTTTTTTTGTACATTGCCTGATTTCATTACTGATGTTGTCCCTGAAGTCTTGAAGTGTTGGGTATGCTAATCCTCTGTATTCTACATCTGGCAATTCCAGGATACATCTTCCTCTGGGAGAGACCTTGATTCTCTATTTTTGGAGTTTGTAGAAGCAATCCTGGTCTGCTTCTTTATGTGATTTGATATCGACTGCTGTCTCTGAGCCATCTGTAAGTTATTGTAATAATTTATTTTATGTTTGCTCACAGTGTCCTTTTTGTTTTGTTTCATTTCGATATACTCAGATAGGCTACTAGAGTATGCTAACTTGGTCATTGGAGCCCTTGAAGCACTAATGTCCAGTTACCAGATGGTTAGAACTGTTACCGGGTATATAAGCCTATGAGTCCATTCACTGTTTTTTAATAGAACCAGCTCAGGTGTCCTGACAGTCAGCCACCTACTGTGTGGTTTAAGCTCTCACCTACTATCTTAGAGGAGTAGTGGTGATGGTTGCATACACTGGTTCCTGGTAGCGGCAGGGGGTCGCACCCTGAGGAGGGTAGAGTGCTGACAGCTTTCCCCCAACTGTCAGTGAGGATGTAGCGTCTCTGTTCTCTACAGTGCTCTGTTGAGTGGGCTGTGCAGCTGTGCCTTAGGCACCCAATTCTTATATCCGTAAAGACTGGTAGGCACCATTATCCTCAGACCCCTTTCACGTGGTGCTAGGTGGCATGGATTAAGCCTCAGCCCTCCGGTCTGTACTGTGGGTAGGTGAAGGCTCTGTTTAATAAGTAGAGCAGTATCAGACCTCCAAAACCTGCCTCTCCATCACACAGCTGAAACAATTACAGTCAGACCTCTAACAGATTTGCCTTTGCATTATAATAGCCACCTGGTAGGGAACATAATTTTGAGGTTAATGAATAGCTTGAACATGATGAATGCATTCTAACAAATATATCTCATCAATTAAAACTGTATATTGAGGTGTTTATGACATTTTTCTTCTTTTGTTGTAGGTTACCCTTGAGTCATCAGATTATAAACCACCTGATAAATCCACTAGAATCCTTCCTACCTACTTAAGGTGGCCTAGTGAATCCAGGGTTTCTGATAAATACACTCATTTTAATACAATGAGCTCAGTGTAAAATCATGTGTTTCCTTCCCTGACTTTTGTTATGAGAATCCCTTTCAAAATAATTTTTCATATTTATGATCAAATTAATGAGCAAAATATTGTAAAACTTTTAATATCTATTCTCTCCTTCTAAGTAAGAATTTTTCATCCCATGGATAAGGGCAGACCTGATAGACGTTATACACTAAAAGACAGTCTAGGAGTGGTAAATACACACAAGAAGAATTTTAAAGGCAACTACTTCAGGTGAGGTAATCAGTGGTTTCTAAATAATGCATGACCAATCTCAAGAGGTAGAGGAAGAGGAATGCTTCTGTTGGGAAAGGAGGTTGGGTGGAACTTTTAGATTCAGGTACGCAGAGTCATTGACATTCACAGAGACAGTGTCTTCTCAATTCAAAATTCTTCCATCTATTTGTTGATTCATTTAACAAACATTTTACTGACTGAGTGATCTACATCAAGCCATTTGGCAGGCACTTCTGAGCAAAATGTTCTCTTTGCTCACAAAATGCTCATAATTTATCAAAAGAAAAGGTCAAGAGAAAAGATGTTGCAGTACGTTGTAAAAATAGCTATCATATTGATAATCATACCACTAGGCTTGTCGTTCTACTAGGCTTGTGTCATCCTAAATAACCACTTGTGAAAAAAAATAGACAGTGAAAAACGTATGAATAGCGGCTGAACATTGTCTCATATAATGCTGGAAGATTGCAAGCACCTCAGGTTGGAAGGCACTCAGAGTATGACTGGGGAAAAGCTGCCTCCTCAAGGTACACTCGACCTTAATGACGTAGATGGAGTCAAGCTTTCAGGACCTTCATTTGCTGGTATGGCATGACTCAGAATTGGAAGAACCAGCTGCGAACATCCACTAATAATCAGTATGGAATTTATGAAGTATGAATCTAGGGAAATTGAAAGTCAACAAAAATTATATGAAATGTATAAAGATCAATATCCTGGGCATTAGATAGCTGAAAAGGGCTAGTAGTTGCCGTTTGGGTTAAGGCAATCGTATGGTCTACTATGCCAGGAATGAAAAATTAAAGAGGAACAGCATCACATTCATCTTCAAAAAGAACATTTCAAGATCTATCCTGAAGTACAATGCTGTCAGTAATAGAAAAATATCGACATGCCTACAAGGAAGACCAGTTAATATGACTATTATTCGAATTTAAGAAGCAATCACTAAGGCCAAAGATGAGGAAATTGAAGATTTTTACCGATTTCCAAATCTAAAATTGATCAAACATACTGGTAATTACTGGTGATTGAAATGTGAAAGTTGAAAACAAAGAAGAAGGATTGAACAACAGTTGGAATATGTGCCTTTGGTGATAGAAATGACACCAGAGATCCTGTGATAGAGTTTTGCAAGACCAGCAACTTCTTCACAGCAATTATCTTTTTTTCAATAACATAAATTGCAACTATACACATGGATCTCACCAGACAGATTGCACAGGAATCAAATTGACTCCATCTGTAGAAAGAGGCAATGGAAAAGCTCAATATCATCAGTCAGAACAAGTCCAGGGGCTGACTTCAGAACAGATCATCCACTGCTCATATATAAGTTCACGCTGAAGCTGAAGAAAATTAGAGCAAATCCACAAGAGCCAAAATACCACCTTGAATATCTCACCTGAATTTAGACACCATTCCAAGAATAGATTTGATGCACTGAACACTAATGACTGAAGACCAGACAAGTTGTGGAATGACATTAAGGACATCAGACACGAAGAATGCAAAAGGTCATTAAAAAGGAAAGACCACTCCAACAAAGCTGGCATTAATCCAAAAAACACAAAATAATAAATGTTGGAAAGGCTGCGGAGAGATTGGAACTCTTATACACTGCTGGTGGGAATGTAAAATGGTACAACCACTTTGCGAATCTATCTGGCGTTATCTTAAACAGTTAGAAATAGAACTACCATACAACCCAGAAATCCCACTCCTCGGAATATATCCTAGAGAAATAAGAGCCTTCACACAAACAGATATATGCACACCCATGTTTATTGCAGCTCTGTTTACAATAGCAAAAAGCTGGAAGCAACCAAGGTGTCCATCAAAGGATGAATGGTTAAATAAATTGTGGTATATTCACACAACATAATACTACGCATCGATAAAGAACAGTGACGAATCTCTGAAACATTTCATAACATGGAGGAACCTGGAAGGCATTATGCTGAGCGAAATTAGAGGCAAAAGGACAAATATTGTATAAGACCACTATTATAAGATCTTGAGAAACAGTATAAACTGAGAAGAACACATAGTTCTGTGGTTACGAGGGGGGGAGGGAGGGAGGGTGGGAGAGGGTTCTTTACTGATTAATTAGTAGATAAGAACTGCTTTAGGTGAAGGGAAGGACAATACTCAATACATGGAAGGTCAGCTCAACTGGACTGGACCAAAAGCAAAGAAGTTTCCGGGATAAACTGAACGCTTCAAAGGTCAGCGGAGCAAGGACGGGGGTTTGGGGACCATGGTTTAAGGTGACTTCTAAGTCAATTGGCAAAATAATTCTATTATGAAAACATTCTGCATCCCACTTTGGAGAGTGGCGTCTGGGATCTTAAATGTTAACAAGCGGCCATCTAAGATGCATCAATTTGCCTCAACCCTCCTGGATCAAAGGAGAATGAAGAACACCAAGGTCACACGATAACTAAGAGCCCAAGAGACAGAAAGGGCTACAAGAACCAGAGACCTACATCATCCTGAGACCAGAAGAACTAGTTGGTGCCCGGCCACAACCGATGACTGCCCTGACAGGAAGCACAACAGAGAACCCTTGAGGGAGAAGGAGATCAGTGGGATGCAGACCCCAAATTCTCATAAAAAGACCAGACTTAATGGTCTGACTGAGACTAGAGGAACCGCAACGGTCATGGTCCCCAAACCTTCTGTTGGCCCAGGACAGGAACCATTCCCGAAGACAACTCATCAGACATGAAAGGGACTGGACAGTGGGTAGGAGAGAGATGTTGGCGAAGAGTGAGCTATTTATATCAGGTGGACACTTGGGACTGTGTTGGCATCTCCTGTCTGGAGGGGGGATGGGAGGTCAGCGGAGAGAGTTGGAAGCTGGCAAAATTGTCACGAAAGTAGAGACTGGAAGGGCTGACTTATTAGGGGGAGAGCAAGTGGGAGTATGGAGTAAGGTGTATATAAACTTATATGTGACAGTCTGACTTGATTTGTAAACGTTCACTTGAAGCTCAGTAAAAATTAATTAAAAAAAGGAAAGACCAAAATGGATGTCAGAAGAGACTCTGAAACTTGCTCTCGAATTTTGAGTAGCTAAAGCGAATGGAAGGAATGATGAAGTAAAATAGTTGAACAGAAGATTTCAAAGGGTGGCTTGAGAAGACATAGTAAAGTATTATAGGGAAATGTACAAAGACATGGTATTAGAAACCAAATGGAAAGAACACACTCAGCATTTCTCAAGCTGAAAGAACTGAAGAATAAATTCAAGCCTTGAGTTGCAATATTGAAGGATTCTGCTGGGAAAATACTGAACAATGGAGGAAACATCAAAAGAAGATGGAAGGAATACACAGAGCCACTGTACCAAAAAGAATTGGTCAATGATCAACCATTTTAGGAGGCAGGATATGGCCAAGAACCAATGGTAGTGAAGGAAGAAGTCCAAGCTGCACTGAAGGCATTAAGAAAAAAAGGGTCCAGGAATTAAGAGCTACCAATTGAGTTGTTTCAACAAATGGATGCAGTACTAGAGGTGTTCACCTGTCTATGCCAAGAAATTTGGAAGACAGCTACCTGGCCAGACAAAAGTGCCCATTCCAACGAACGGTGATCCCACAGAAAGTGGAAATTATCAAACAATATCATTAATATCACACACAAGTAAAATTTTGCTGAAGATCATTCAAAAGCAGTGGCGACAGTACATTATGGGAACTGCCAGAAATTCAAACTGGATTAAGAAGAGGACATAAAACAAGGGTTATCGTTGCTGCGTAGATCATAACAAATTATGGATAACACTACAAAGAATGGGAATTCCAGAACACTTAATTGTGCTTATAAGGAAACTGTACATGGACCAAGAGGCAGTTGTTCAAACAGAACAAGGGGGTTCAGCAAGGTTTAAAATCAGAAAAGGTGTATATCAGGGTCATATCCTTTCACCATATTTATTGAATCTGTATGCTGAGCAAATAATCCAAGAAGACGGAGTACATTAAGAATAATGTGACATCTGGATTGGAGGAAGAATCATTAACAACCTGTGATATGCAGAGGACATGACCTTGCTTGCTGAAAGCCAAGAGGACTTCAAGCACTTACTGATGAATATCAAAGACTAGAGCCTTCAGTATGGTTTACACCTCAAAATAAACAACAACAACAACAAAAAAACAAATCCAAAAATCTTCACAAGTGGACCAATTAGAGTATCGCGATAAATGGAGAAAAGATTGAAGTTGTCAAGGATTTCATTTTACTTAGATTCACAATAATGCCCACAGAAGCAGCAGTCAACAAATCAAAGGATGCATTGCACTGGGAAAATCTGCTGCAAAAGACCTCTTTAAAGAGTCCAAAAGCAAAGATGTTACTTTAGGGACCAAGATGTGTCTGACCCAAGCCATAGTATTTTAACTCACCTCATATGCAGACGAAAGCGGGACAATGAATA
Source organism: Loxodonta africana (assembly GCF_030014295.1). NCBI lineage: Eukaryota > Metazoa > Chordata > Mammalia > Proboscidea > Elephantidae > Loxodonta > Loxodonta africana. The sequence continues at coordinate 136,657 of NW_026974944.1, read as the reverse complement.
AGGAAGGTCAAAGAAGATTTGATGACTTTGAATTATGGTGTTGGCAAAGAATACCACGGACTGACAGAAGAATGAACAAATCCTTCTTGGAAGAAGTTCAGCCAGAATGCCCCTTAGAAGCAAGCATGGTGACACATTATCTCAAGTGCTTTGGCCATGTTATCAGGTGGGACCAGTACCTTGAGAAGGACATCATGCTTGGAAAAGTAGAGGGTCAGAGAAAAAGAAGATTCTCAACTAGATGGATTGACACAGCAGCTGCAAAAATGGGCTCAAACATAGTGGTGATTTTGTGAATGGAGAAAGATAGGCTGTGTTTCTTTCTGTTGTACGTGATGTCGCTATGAGTCGCAACCAACTGATGGTAACTAACAAGAACACAAATATTTGTTCTCAAGTACTTGGTTGGGCAACAATCTAGCTAACGGAATCTTAATATATTGCATAATGGAGTCCAGAAAATGTTTCCTGTTTGAGATAAAACCTCTGATCAGAAGAATGATTCATAAAGATTCAGAGTAGTGAAGCATCAGAATCTTGTTGACGTGTCATATAGTGTTTAAATCATTTCTAGTTGTCTGTTGGAGTAATGTCCCCTCAGATTTGTATTTAAAGCAATTTACAATTTTTAGCTTATTATTATTATATGTAATTGGTAGGTCCTCAACACCAGTCTCCATAAGAGATTACTTTTTCTTCCTTCCTTTTATTTTAATTAACTCCCTTGAGTCTCTTATGAACAAACTGATAAAGCTGTAGCAAGTGTGCAATTTTGTGCACAATTGCAAACATAGTCATTCTTTGTTATGAAAAGTGGGTTCCTTTAATCTGAGAGCGTTCCTAAAATATCCTTCTCTTAGAAAAGCATATTTTCGTTAAAGTTTAAATAATTAAGGGAAAAAAATCCAGAAAAATTCTATCTGGCAATTAGAAAGCATATTCTAATTGAGTTATCTATAGTATCCTGGTCCTGTGATTTTTGTAGCATATGTGAAATTGGGAAATATTAACAGATGGGTATACTTTCCCAATTGCCCCTTTGATTTAAATCCTTCTCAAGAAAAACACTGGAATTAAAGTTCTTATTCAAATAATTGAATGTTTTCTAATATTACAAAAGGAATAATATCCATCATTTATTGTTTGACTTTTGTTTATGCCATATGCCCTTAGGGGAAAAAGAGTATCAACACTCCCTGCATACGGCAAGTCACTTGTAATTTGGAATAAATGTGTAGATAATAAAATTAGACAACTCTACACATACAATGGTAATTACCATTGACATCTCAGGCATCACGTATTTTCTATATGTAGATGCAGTACTCAAAGCTGCCTGAATATACAGGGATACATATAAACTGTAGCATGATAGATTTTTTAAAAATAATTTTTATTGTGCTTTAAGTGAAAGTTTACAAATCAAGTCAGTCTGTCACATATAAGCTTATATACACCTTACTACATACTCCCATTTACTCTCCCCCTAATGAGCCAGCCCGCTCCCTCCTGCCAGTCTCTCCTTTCGTGACCATTTTTCCAGTTTCTAACCCTCTCTACCCTCCCATCTCCACTCCAGACAGGAGATGCCAACACACTCTCGTGTCCACCTGATACAAGTAGTTCACTCTTCATCAGCATCTCTCTCCAACCCATTGTCCAGTCCCTTCCATGTCTGATGAGCTGTCTTCGGGAATGGTTCCTGCCCTGGGGCAAGAGAAGGTTTGGGGACCAAGACCACCGGGATTCTTCTAGTCTCAGTCAGACCATTAAGTCTGGTCTTTTTATGAGAATTTGGGGTCTGCATCCCACTGTTCTCCTGCTCCCTCAGGGGTTCTCTGTTGTGCTCCCTGTCAAGGCAGTCATCGGTTGTGGCCAGGCACCATCTAGTTCTTCTGGTCTCAGGATGATGTAAGTCTCTAGTTCATGTAGCCATTTCTGTCTCTTGGGCTCATAGTTATCGTGTGACCTTGGTGTTCTTCATTCTCCTTTGATCCAGGAGGGTTGAGATCAATTGATGCATCTTAGATGGCCACTTGTTAGCATTTAAGACCCCAGACGCCACACTTCAAAGTGGGATGCAGAATGTTTTCATAATAGAATTTATTTTGCCAATGGATTTAGAAGTCCCCTTAAGCAATAGTCCCCAAATCCCCGTCCTTGCTCTGCTGACCTTTGAAGCATTCAGTTTATCCTGGAAACTTCTTTGCTTTTGGTCCAGTCCAGTTGAGCTGAACTTCCCTGTATTGAGTATTGTCCTTCCCTTCACCTAAAGTAGTTCTTATCTACTAATTAATCAGTAAAAAACCCTCTCCCACCCTCCCTCCCTCCCCTCTCTCGTAACCACAAAAGTATGTGTTCTTCTCAGTTTATACTATTTCTCAAGATCTTATAATAGTGGTGTTATACAATATTTGTCCTTTTGCATCTAAGTTCACTCAGTGTAATGCCTTCCAGGTTCCTCCATGTTCTAAAATGTTTCACAGATTCTTCACTGTTCTTTATCGATGCATAGTATTCCATTGTGTGAATATACCATAATTTATTTAACCACTCATCCATTTATGGACACCTTGGTTGCTTCCAGCTTTTTGCTATTGCAAACAGAGCTGCAATAAACATGGGTGTGCATATATCTCTTCGTGTGAAGGTTCTTATTTTTCTAGGGTATATTCCGAGGAGTGGGATTTCTGGGTTGTATATGGTTTTTATGGTAGTTCTATTTCTAACTTTTTAAGAAAATGCCAGATAGATTTCCAAAGTGCTTGTACCACTTTACATTTCCACCAGCAGTGTATAAGAGTTCCAATCTCTCTGCAGCCTCTCCAACATTTATTATTTTGTGTTTTTTGGATTAATGCCAGCCTTGTTGGAGTGAGATGGAATCTCTTCATAGTTTTAATTTGCATTTCTCTAATGGCTAATGATCGAGAGCATTTTCTCATGTACCTCTTAGCTGCCTAAATACCTCCTTTAGTGAAGTGCACGTTCATATCCTTTGCCCACTTTTTGACTGGGTTGTTTGTCTTTTTGTGGTTGAGCTTTAACAGAGTCATATAGATTTTAGAGATCAGGCGCTGGTCAGAGATGTCGTAGCTGGAAATTTTTTCCCAATCTGTAGGTGGTCTTTTTCCTCTTTTGGTGAAGTCTTTAGATGAGCATAGGTGTTTGATTTTTAGGAGCTCCCAGTTATCTGGTTTCTCTTCGTCATTTTTGGTAATGTTTTGTATTCTGTTTATGCCTTGTATCAGGGCTTCTAACGTTGTCCCTATTTTTTCTTCCATGATCTTTATCGTTTTAGACTTCAGGTTTAGTTTTTTGATCCATTTGGAGTTCGTTTTTGTGCATGGTGTGAGGTATGGGTTCTGTTTCATTTTTTTGCAAATGGATATCCAGTTATGCCAGCACCGTTTGTTAAAAAGACTATCTTTTCCCCAATTAACTGACAGTGGGCCTTTGTCAAATATCAGCTGCTCCTACGTGGATGGATTTATTTCTGGGTTCTCAATTCTGTTCCATTGGTCTATGTGTCTGTTGTTGTATCAGTACCAGGCTGTTTTGACTACTGTGGCTGTATAATATGTTCTAAAGTCAGGTAGAGTGAGGTCTCCCACTTTCTTCTTCTTTTTCAGTCATGCTTTACTTATCTGGGGCTTCTTTCCCTTCCATATGAAGTTGGTGATTTGTTTCTCCACCACCTTAAGAAATGTCATTGGAATTTGGATCGGAAGTGCATTGTATGTATAGATGGCTTTTGGTAGAATAGACATTTTTACTATGTTAAGTCTTCCTATCCCTGAGCAAGGTATGTTTTTCCACTTATGTAGGTCCGTTTTAGTTTCTTGCAGTAGTACCTTGTAGTTTTCTTTGTATAGGTCTTTTACATCTTTGGTAAGATTTATTCCTAAGTATTTTATCTTCTTGGGGGCTACTGTAAATGGCATTGATTTGGTGATTTCCTCTTTGATGTACTTTTTGTTGGTATAGAGAAATCCAGCTGATTTTTGTATGTTTATCTTGTATCCCGATACTCTGCTGAATGCTTCTATTAGTTTCAGTAGTTTTCTGGAGGATTCCTTAGGGTTTTCTGTGTATAAGGTCATGTCATCTGCAAATAGAGATAATTTTACTTCTTCCTTGCCAATCCGGATGCCCTTTATTTCTTTGTCTAGCCTAATTGCTCTGGCTAGAACCTCTAGCACAATGTTGAATAAGAGCGGTGATCAAGGGCATCCTTGTCTGGTTCCCGTTCTCAAGGGAAATGCCTTCAGGCTCTCTCCATTTAGAATGATGTTGGCTGTTGGCTTTGTATAGATGCCCTTTATTATGTTGAGGAATTTTCCTTCAATTCCTATTTTGCTGAGAGTTTTTATCATGAATGGGTGTTGGACTTTGTCAAATGCCTTTTCTGCATCAATTGATAAGATCATGTGGTTTTTTTGCTTTTGTTTTATTTATATGGTGGATTACATTAACGGTTTTTCTAATATTAAACCAGTCTTGCATACCTGGTATAAATCCCACTTGGTCGTGGTGGATTATTTTTTTGATATGTTTTTGAATTCTATTGGCTAGAATTTTGTTGAGGAGTTTTGCATCTGTGTTCATGAGGGATATAGGTCTGTAATTTTCTTTTTTTGTCATGTCTGTACTTGGTTTTGGTATCAGTGATATGGTGGCTTCATAGAATGAGTTAGGTAGTATTCCAGTATTTTCTATGCTTTGAAATGCCTTTAGTAGTAGTGGTGTTAACTCTTCTCTGAAAGTTTTGTGGAACTCTGCAGTGAAGCCGTCCGGGCCAGGGTTTTTTTTTTTTGTTGGGAGTTTTTTGATTACCTTTTCAATCTCTTTTTTTGTTATGGGTCTATTTAGTTGTTCTAATTCTGATTGTGTTAGTTTAGGTAGGTAGTGTTTTTCTAGGAATTCATCCATTTCTTCTAGGTTTGCAAATTTGTTAGAGTACAATTTTTCATAATAATCTCATGTGATTCTTTTAATTTCAGTTGGGTCTGTTGTGATGTGGCCCATCTCGTTTGTTATTCGGGTTATTTGTTTCCTTTCCTGTATTTGTTTAGTCAGTCTGGCCAATGGTTTATCAATTTTGTTAATTTTTTCAAAGAACCAGCTTTTGACTTTGTTAATTCTTTCAATTGTTTTTCTGTTCTCTATTAATTCATTTAGTTCAGCTCTAATTTTTATTATTTGTCTTCTTCTGGTGCCTGATGGATGCTTGTGTTGTTCGCTTTCTATTTGTTCAAGTTGTAGGGACAGTTCTCTGATTTTGGCTCTTTCTTCTTTATGTATGTTTGCATTTATCAATATAAATTGACCTCTGAGCACTGCTTTCCCTTTGTCCCAGAGGTTTTGATAGGAAGTGTTTTCATTCTCGTTGCGTTCTATGAATTTCTTTATTCCCTCCTTAATGTCTTCTATAACCCAGTCTTTTTTGAGCAGGGTATTGTTCAGTTTCCAAGTATTTCATTTCTTTTCCCTTATTTTTCTGTTATTGATTTCCACCTTTATGGCCTTATGGTCTGAGAAGGTGCTTTGTAATATTTCTATGTTTTGGATTCTGCAAAGGTTTGTTTTATGACCTAATATGTGATCTATTCTAGAGAATGTTCCATGGGCATTAGAAAAAAAAGTATACATTGCAGCTCTTGTGTGGAGTGTTCTGTATAAGTCTATGAGGTCGAGTTGGTTGATTGTAGCAATTAGGTGTTCCGTGTCTCTATTGAGGGAAGTCCTATCCTCCTCCGAAAGTGGTGTGTTGAAGTCTCCTGCTATAATTGTGGAGGTGTCTATCTCACTTTTCAGTTCTGTTAAAGTTTGTTTTATGTATTTTGCAGCCCTGTCTTTAGGTGCATAAATATTTAATATGGTTATATCTTCCTGGTCAGTTGTCCCTTTTATCATTATGTAGTGTCCTTCTTTATCCTTTGTGGTGGATTTAACTTTAAAGTCTATTTTGTCAGAAATTAATATTGCTACTCCTTCTCTTTTTTGCTTATTGTTTTCTTGGTATATATTTTTTTCCATCCTTTGAGTTTTTGTTTGTTTGTGTCTCTAAGTCTAAGGTGTGTCTCTTGTAGGCAGCATATAGATGGATCTTGTTTCTTTATCCAGTCTGAAACTCTCTGTCTCTTTATTGGTGCATTTAATACATTTACATTCAGCGTAATTATAGATAAGTATGTGTTTAGTGCTGTCATTTTGATGCCTTTTTGTGTGTGTTGACAATTTCCTTTTTCCACTTGCTTTTTTGTGCTGAGACGTTGTTCTTTGTAAATTGTGTGTTCCTCATTTTCCTAGTAGTCGAATTTATGTTTGCTGAGTCGTTATGTTTTTCTTGGTTTTTATTTTGAGTTATGGAATTGTTATACCTCTTTGTGGTTACCTTAAAATTTACCCCTATTTTTCTAAGTAAAAACCTAACTTGTATTCTCCTATATCGCCTTGTTTCCCTCACCATATGTCAGCTCTATGCTTCCTGTATTTAGTCCCTCTTTTTGAGTATTGTGATCTTTTGCATAATGACTTCAATGATTCCCCGTTTTGAGCATTTTCTTCTTTTCAAAATTAATCTTAATTTGTTTTTGTGATTTCCCTATTTGAGATGATATGAGGATGTTCTGTTCTGTGACCTTGTGTTGTGCTGGTATCGGACATTATTGATTTTCTGACCAAACTATTTCCTTTAGTATTTCTTGTAGCTTTGGTTTGGTTTTTGCAAATTCTCTAAGCTTGTGTTTATCTGTAAATCTTTTAATCTCACCTTCTTATTTGAGAGAGAGTTTTGCGGATATATGATCCTTGGCTGGCATTTTTCTCCTTCAGTGCTCTATATATGTCATCCCAATGCCTTCTTGACTGCATGGTTTCTGCTGAGTAGTCTGAACTTATTCTTATTGATTCTCTTTTGTAGGAGACCTTTCTTTTATCCCTGGCTGCTTTTAAAATTTTCTCCTTATCTTTGGTTTTGGCAAGTATGATGATAATATATCTTGGTGATTTTCTTTTTGGATCAATCTTCTATGGGGTTCGATGAGCATCTTGGATAGATATCCTTTCATGATGTCATCATGGTATCTTTTATGATGTCAGGGAAGTTTTCTGCCAACAGATATTCAACTATTCTCTCTGTATTTTATGTTATTCCTCCCCGTTCTGGAACTCCAATCGCACGCAAGTTATTCTTCCTGATAGAGTCCCACATGATTCTTAGAGTTTCTTCCTTTTTTTTTTTTTTGATTCTTTTTTCAGATTTTTCTTCAACTATATTGGTGTCAATTGCCTTATCCACCAACTCCCCCACTCTGCATTCTAATTGCTTGATTCTGCTCCTCTGACTTCCTATTGAGTTGTCTAATTCTGTAATTTTACTGTTAATCTTTTGCGTTTCTGAATGCTGTCTCTCTATGGATTCTTTCAGCTTATTAATTTTTCCACTATGTTCTTGAATAATCTTTTTGATTTCTTCAACTGCTTTATCAGTGTGTTCCTTGGCCTTTTGTGTAGATTGCCTTATTTCATTTATGAGGTCATCCCTGATGTCTTGAAGCATTCTGTATATTAGTTTTTTATATTCTGCATCTGGCAATTCCAGGATTGTATCTTCATTTGGGAAAGATTTTCATTCTTTAATTTGGGGAGTTGTAGAAGAATCATGAGCTGCTTCTTTATGTGGTTTGATATCGACTACTGTCTCCGAGCCATCTATAAGACATTGTAATGATTTATTGTATATTTGCTCACTGAGTCTTATCTTGTTTTGTTTTCTTTCAATATACGTAGATGGGCTACTAGATTGTGCTGTCTTGATTGTTGTAGCCTTTGAATCACTTATGTCCTATTACCAGGTGGTTTGGGCTGTTACCAGATATATAAGCCTAAGAGTCCATTTACCATTCTTGAGTAGAATCTGATTTTGGGTCACCAAGTGTGTGCAGTAGACTGTCACCTATTAACTGAGAGGAGTAGTGGTGATAGTTGTGTGAACCAGATTCTAGTAGCAGCAGGGGGTCACACTCCAGGGGGACAGGATGTTGACAGGCTTCCCCCAAGTGCCCGTGAAGTAGATGTGTCTCTATTCCTAAAGCACTTTGGTGGGTGGACATATAGGACATAGTAGAACTGCCTTATAGGATTTCCAAGGAGTGACTTGTGGATTCACCATAGCCCTTAATCACTGTGCCACCAGGGCAATTTGAATCTGTATACCTGCCTATCATCTATCTATGTATCTGTCTGTCTGTCTTTCTGTCTGTCGGTCTGTCTGTCGGTTGGTCGGTCTGTTTATCAATCATCTGTCTATCATCTATTAATCTATCATCTATCTATCTATCTGTCTATCCATCTATCTAATCATCTATCATCTCTCTATCATCTAACCTATTTTCCAAAGCCAAAAAGAAACTCAAATATAAATATAAAATATTGGGGAAAAATACTTGAAAATAGGGACATGGTAGATTATTATTGCTATAAATTGCTATAAAACCATTGTCGTTGAGTTGGTTCCAACTCACAGCGACCCTATAGGACAAAGTAGAGCTGCCCCATAGGGTTTCCAAGGAGTGTCTGGTGGATTCGAACTGCTGACCTTTTTGGTTAAGAGCCATAGCTCTTAAACAGCATGCCACCAGTGTTTCCTATAGCACCTCAGATTGTCAATAGCTGTCATTCAAAACCAAAACAAAAATTTTATAAGAAAATACACATTTTTGCTACATTAAGTAGAGTGAGAAAAAATGAAATTAGGGAAAACACATCCTTCTATGCAAGGGTCAAACATTTTTATTCAAGTGAGATGCATATATTAATAACCTAGTGGAATGATTTTTAAAATGAATAAGGTAATTGATTTAGAGATAGAAAAATACCCTAATTTAAATACCCAATGGGACCTGTATATTAACTCTGAAATTAAAGACATGAATGTTCAGATAGCACTTCAACATCTTCATTAAAATAAAGAGAAAATATCTCTTTTCCACCATGGATATACATACAAGACAGTAGTCTACTGAACATAAATTATACGATTAACTATGTAGCAAACAACGGGCCTATTCATCTATAGAGAAATTTTTTACTTATGTATTTAAAAAAAGTGAAGTTGATGTCAGAAATAATATAATTAGGATCACAAGTGACTACTGGCTCTCACTTCTATACTAGTCCTAGACTAACAAAAAGATTTAAAGAAACTCCTTATTCCTAGTAATTAACATTACCCTCATCATTAGACTAAGAAGACAAAATTATTTACTGTAGTCTGCACAAACAGGAAAAAAGTAATATTTAAGACTTTATAGATTGAATCCAAGACAAAGATAAAGAAAATAATTGATTGTGCTTGTTTTTCCTACAGCTACATTTCTTTCCCTACTTTATTTAGACTTTTGAAATTACTAACTGTATCTTGAAGATATTTCAAAATGATGAGTTCAAATGCAACAGATTATGAGAATACTGATGATTTGGAATCAGAAAAAATAAACACTGAAGAAAATAAGTCAAAGGAACAATGGAGCAGTACTGCATCAAAGCTAAAATTAATGGCGTATACTGGAGAATTTTGATCATACGGAAAATATATTACTCCTAATAATTCTATATGTTTGATAAATTTAAAGTCTTTTCATAAAGTAAAAGATGTTGAACATGCGTAGTAAATTGACACTGGCAAAGTTGGCAAAATTTTATAAAAACTTATTGCAATAATTTATTAAACGTACACAGAAAACACATCTGAAATAATATTTATCCTCTCTCTATTTAGAACATTTAAGCAGAATTCAGATTATTTGGAAATGATTAGCCAATATTTAAATCACTTTTCAAGTCCAAAGGAGAAAGAGAAGAAAGAACTTCGTATTGTAATAAGTAAAACTTTAATGTATACGGTACAGTGAATTAGAAGATGTTTAGGCTGATCTGTACTATAATTTTCGGGATCACCTGCTTTGTCAAACTGTGACAAATATTTACACTTGTTTACATTTCTGGTTATCAAGTTTTTTTCTGATAGTAGCTTTAAAAAAGATCCTGTTATTTCTGCTTTTGTGTTTTTTTCCCAATGTCGATTTAATAGGATTCATAAGTGAAATGAAGAACCAGTCAAAGGAGATAGAGTTCATTCTCTTGGGACTGACAGATGACCCAGAGTTGCAAATTGTGATTTTTATATTTCTCTTTCTCAATTACATTTTGAGTGTGATGGGGAACTTAGCTATCATCCCCCTCACGCTGTTGGATCTTCGCCTCAAGACGCCAATGTATTTTTTTTCTCTGAAATTTCTCCCACTTGGAAATCTTATTGACAACAATATCTATTCCTAGATTTCTGACAAGCATTGTGACTAAAAACAAAATCATTTCCTGCAATGGTTGTGCATCTCAATTGTTCTTTTTCCTCTTAATATGTGTTACAGAGTTTCACCTTCTGCCTGTCATGTCTTATGACCCTTATGCAGACATCTGCAAACCGTTGCATTATCCCATCATTATGAGAAGCCAAGTGTGCTACCAACTGGTACTCAGTTCATGGACAGCTGGCTTTCTGATTACCTTTCCACCGTTGGTCATAGGGCTGAAACTAGAACTCTGTGCTTCCAAAGTAATGGATCATTTCATGTGTGACACTTCTATTTTACAGATGTCTTGCATAGACTCTCACTTCCTAGAATTAATTTCATTTGTTTTTATCAGCTATAATACTTGTGGTCACATTGCTGTTAGTGATTTTTTCCTATACATATATAATCAAGACCATTCTAAAAATCCCTCCTACTCAGAAAAGAACGCTTTTTCCACTTGTTCTGCCCACATGATTGTAGTTTTCCTTACTTATGGTAGCTGTATCTTCATTTACATGAAGCCATCAGCAAAAGAAAGGGTGAATTTATCCAAAGGTATAGCTGTTATCTATGCTTCATTTGCTCCTTTATTAAATCTCTTCATTTATAGTCTAAGGAACCAGCAAGTGAAACAAGTTTTCAAGGATACATTCAAAAAGATTGTCACTGTTTTCAAAAAATGAGGAAAAAATTTTAAAATTTTGATGTAAACATTAAATAAAGATTATTGCTCCTATGTTCCTGTTTACTTAATCTGTTCTTTCAATTAATTGACTCTCTTATAGCATTTTAAACAAATTCAGTGTGATTCACTCTTCCCTACTTCTCTTTATGATTAATATTTCCTGCAGTGTTATAGAATTCTCCCTTTTAGGTTTCACCACAAATTTATTATTATTACCTCCCAAGATATGGAACTCTTTTTCCCTTAAAAAAAAAACTGAGAAAAAATCCAATTATAATTATTTATTAATATACCGTGTACAGAAGTCCTGATGGTGTAGATGTTAATTGCTATGGCTGCTAACCAAAAGGTTGGCAGTTCAAATCCACCAGGTCCTCTGTGGAAACCCTATGGGGCAATTCTATTCTATCCTATAGGGTCGCCAGGAATCAGAATCAACTCACCGTCATCGGGTTTGGTTTTTCATTTTATACCCTGTACAAATGGTTGGATGAGTATAATTGATTAACATCCATTTAGTATAGTATGCTTATCCTAGGTTCTACACTAGTCAAAATTTTGGTCCTTATTAGGATGAAAAAGCTTACTGTGGAGGAAACAAAGAAACCAACAAATATCATAGATAGTAATTTCTCTTATAATGGAGCAATATACAGAATTATGTGTTCATAGTAATGAATGCTTAATTATTTTAGTGAATCAGGAATGCAGTTCGAAAAGAGGTGATTCTTGTGACACTTGCAATATACATGAAAGAACGTGTAAAGGAATGATATAGACGTGTATAAGAGCATGCACACTATTCGGGGGCACTAGGAAGTAGTTCAAATACTGCTAGCTAGTATCACTAACCCAAAAATGAGTAGCACAGTGTTCTGTGTCAGCTAGCCAGGTTGTAACTCCAGATTTACATGTCAGCCTGGTTAAGTTTCCCAAACTCTCTATCGATAAGTTTCTCCATTCATGAGATATAAATAACAATTGTTCTTACTTGATAAGGTTATTTTCAGAATGAAATGAAGTATGTATAAAACAATTCAAGGTCACCACGTGGCCTACAATGAGCTCTCAATAAGTGTTAGCTGCCCTTTGGGAGGAAAAATTGTGTCAGTTAGGGTAGATTGTAACAACGCAAGAAAAAGAGGAAGGCTTTAAATCATAAAAAAAATTGTTATTTTTGTTGTTAAACAGTGCCGTCAAGTCAGTTCGACTCATAGCGACCCCATGTACAAAGGACAGAAACATGGGTCCTGCGCCACCCTCACAATTGTTGCTATGTTTGAGCCCATTGTGGTAGGCACTGTGTCAATTCATCTTGTTGAGGATCCTCCTATTTTTTGTAGATCTTCTGCTTTAGCAATCATGATATCTCTCTCAAGGTACTTGTCTCTTATAATAACATGTCTAAAGTACTTGAAGTCTCGCCATCTTCATTTCTAAGGAGCACTCATTCTGTACTTTTTTGAAGACAGATTTTTTCACCCTCCTGGCAGTCCATGGTATAGTCAATAAAAAAAAATAAAAATAAATAACTTTTTTTTCAATACCCTCTGCCAATGCCATAATTCAAATGGAAAAATTTTTCTTCAGTAATTTTTATTCCTTGTCCTGCCTTTGCATGCATATGTGGCAATTAAAAATATCATGGCTTGGGTGGGGTCCACCTTAGTCCTAAAAGTGAGGTCTTTGTTTTTAACACTTTAAAGAGGTCTTTTGCAACAGATTTGTCCAATGCAATGTGTTGTATGATTTCTTTTTTCATTTGACCTTTTTCTTTTTTTGTATTGTCATTTAGATGAAGGTTTACAGAGCAGATTCGTTGCTCATTAAACAATTAATACACATATTGTTTTGTGACATTAGTTACCAACCCCATAACATATCAACGGTCTCCCTTCTCAACCTTGGGTTCCCTATTACCAGATTTCCTGTCCCCTCCTCCCATCTCATCCTTGCCCCTGGGTTTGTGTGACTATTTACTCTCATTTTGTTTTATGAGCCTGTCTGATCTTTGGCTGAAGGGTGAACCTCAGGAATGACTTCAGTACTGAATTTAAAGTGTGTCCAGGGGGCATACTCTGGGTGTTTCTCCAGGCTCTGTCAGACCAGTAAGTCTAGTCTTTTTTTGTGAGTTAGAATTTTGTTGTACATTTTTCTCCAGCTCTGTCCAGGACCCTGTATTGTGATCCCTGTCAGAGCAGTACGTGGTGGTAGCCAGGCAACACGTAGTTGTGCTAGACTCAGTCTGGTGGAGGCTGTGGTAGTTGTGGTCCATTAGTCCTTTGGACTAATCTTTCCCTTGTGTCTTTGGTTTTCTTCATTTTCCCTTGCTCCAGATGGGGTGGGACAAGTGGAGTATCTTAGATGGCCACTCACAAGCTTTTAAAATGCCAGAAGCTACTCACCAAAGTAGGATGTAGAACATTTTCTTTATAAACTATGTTATGTCGATTGAGATAGATGTCCCCCGAGGCTGTGGTCGCCAGCCCACAGCCCAGTAATTCAGTCCCTCAGAGAGTTTGGATCTATGAAGCTTCCATGTCCTTGCCTTGGTCAAGTTGTGCTGAATTCCCCAGAATTGTGTATTGTCTTACTGTTCACCAAATTTACCACTTATCTATTGTCTAGTTGGCATTTTTCCTTCCCCAACCCTCCCCTTCCTAGGATTGTTTCTTGCTGTGTGTAAGCCTTTTCATGAGTTTTTATAATAGTGGTCTCATGTAGTATTTGTCCTTTTGTGATTAATGTATTACACTCAGCATAATGCCCTCCAGATTCATCCATGTTGTGAGATATTTCACAGATTCATCATTGTTCTTTGTTGTTGCATAGTATTCCATTGTGTGTATGTACTATAGTGGTTTATCCATTCAACTGTTGATGGCACTTAAGTTTTTTCCATCTTTTTGCTATTGTGAATAATGCTGCAATGAACATAGGTGTGCATGTGTCGGTTTGTGGGATGGCTCTTATTTCTCTAGGATATATTCCTAGGAGTAGGATAGCTGTGTCATAAGGTATTTCTATTTCTAGCTTTTTAGGGAAGCTGCTGTACCTTTTTCCAAACTGGTTGCACCATTTTACTTTCCCACCAGCAGTGCATAAGAGATCCAGTCTCTCTGCGGCCTCTCCAACATTTGCTATTTTCAGTTTTTTGGATTTGTGCCAGTAATGTCACGGTGAGACGGTATCTCATTGTGGTTTTGATTTGCGTTTCTCTAATGGTTAGTCATCTCGAGCATTTCCTCATATGTCTGTTAGCTGCCTGAATGTCTTCTTTAGTGAAGTGTCTATTCATATCCTTTGCCCATTATTTTAAATTGGATTATTTTTTTGTTGTAGAGGTATTGGGTTTTCCTATAGATTTTAGAGATTAGACCTTTGTCAGATTTGCTATAGACAGTTTTTTTTCTCAGTCTGTAGGATGTCTTTTTACCCTTTTGGTGAAGTCTTTTGATGAGCATAAGTGTTTAATTTTTAGAAGATCCCAGTTATCTAGCTTATCTTCTGTTGTTTTTGTATTGTTAGTTATGGTTTGTATGCTATTTATGCCATGTATTTGGGCCTCTAGTGTTGACCCTGGTTTTTCTTCTATGATCTTTATAGTTTGGGGTTTTATATTCAGGTCTTTGATCCATTTGAATTAGTTTTTGTGTATGGTGTGACATTTGGGTCTTATTTCATTTTTTTACAGGTGGACATCCAGTTTTGCCGGCACCATTTATTAAAAAGACTATCTTTTCCCCATTTAACGGGCTTTGGACCTTTGTCAAAGATATAGTGACCAGGTGGGTGGACTTCCGTCTGGGCTCTCAGTTCTGTTCCACTGGTCAAAATGTCTGCCGTTGTACCAGTACCAGTTTTTTTGACTACCATAGCTGTATAGTAGGCTCTAAGGTCAAGTAGTAGGAGTCCTCCTACTTTGTTCTTTTACTTCAATAGTGCTTTACTTAGGCATTTTTGCATTGCCTTTTGCTTTGCCTTTTAGTCTTTATTCCTTTCCTTGCCTCGCCGTTTTGCCTTTTTTCTTTTTGCCTTCCCTTTTTTCTTTTTGCTGTTTTGCATTTTTACCTTGCTTTACCTTGCCTTTTCCCTTGTCTTTTTGGATTTTTGCCTTTTTTCCATCTTAACTTTTGCCTTATCTCTTCCTATTTGCATTTTGGCATTGCCTTTTTGCTTTGCCTTTTAGGCTTTGTTCTTTTCCTTTCATTGCCTTTTGTCTTTTTACTTTTTTACCTTTTAGCCTTTTCGCTTGCCTTGCCTTGCTTTGCGTTTTAGCCTTTTTGTCTTCCCTTGTGTTTTTGCTTTTTTCCCTTTCCTTTTTGCCCTGTGTGTTGCCTTTTTGCCTTGACTTTTCCCTTTTAACTTTGCTTTTTTCATTGCCTTTTTGCCATTATGACTTGCCTTTTTACCAGTTTGCCTTCCCTTTTTGCCTTTTTACCATATTGCCTTGCCTTTTCCCTTTTTGTCTTCCCTTTTTGCCTTTTTCCCTTGCGTTTTACCTTTTAGCCTTGTCTTTTGACTTTTTGCCTCTTTTCCTTTTTTACGTTAGCTTTACCTTTTTGGCTATATATACTTTTGCCTTGCCTTTTTGCATTTTTCCCTTTTGCTTTTTTGCCTTTTTGCTTTGCCTTTTTGTTTTTGTGCCTTTTAACCTTGACTTGCCTTTTTTCCCTTTTTGCCTTTTTCCCTTGTCTTTTTGGCTTTTTGACTCTGCCTTTTTACCTTTTGCTTCTTTGTGGTCTTTTTGTCCTTTTGCCTTTCTTTTTTGCCGTTTTTCCTTGCCTTTTCCCCTTTTTGTCTTGCCTTTTTGCCTTACCTTTTCCCTTTTTGCCTTTCCTTTCAGTTTTTTGGCCCCTATTTTTGACTTTTTCTCTCTTTGCCTTTTTTCCTTTTTGCCTTATCTTTTTGCATTTTTGCCCTTTTGCCTTGCCTTTTTGCCTTACCTTTTTTCCATTTTGACTCGCCTTTTTGCCATTTTTCATTTTGACTTCCCTTTTTCCTTTTTTGAATTTTTATCTTGCCTTGCCTTGCCTTTTTGCCTTTTTGCTTGCCTTTCCCTTGGCTTTTTGGATTTTTGCCTTTTTTCCATTTTTACTTTTGCCTTATCTCTCTTCCTTTTTGCATTTTTGCATTGGCTTTTGCCTTTTTGCTTTGCGTTTTAGCCTTTATTCCTTTCCTTTCATTGTCTTTTTGCCTTTTTACTTTTTTGCCTTTTTCCTTCCCTTGCCTTGTTTTATGTTTTGCCTTTTTGTCTTTCCTTGTGTTTTTGCCTTGTTCCCTTTTTCCCTTTCCTTTTTGCCTTGACTTTTTCCCTTTTAACCTTGCCTTTTTCATTGCCTTTTTGCCTTTATGACTTGCCTTTTTACCGATTTGCCTTCAATTTTTGCCTTTTTACTATATTGCCTTGCCTTTTTGCCTTTTCCCTTTTGCCTTGCATTTTACCTTTTTGAATTGTCTTTTGACTTTTCCCCTATTTGCCTTTTGCCCTTTTGCCTTACCTTTTTTCTTTTTGTCCTTTTGCCTTGCCTTTTTACCTTGCCTTTTTCTCTTTTTGCCTTCCCTTTTTCCCTGTTTTGCCTTCTGTTTTAGCTTTTTGCCTTGTCTTTTTTACTTTTTCCCTCTTTGCCTTTTTTCCTTTTTGCCTTTTGCCTTGCCTGTTTTCTTTTTACTTTTTGCCTTTTTACCTTGCCTTGCCTTACCTTTTTGCCCTGCCTTTTTCCCTTGTCTTTTTGGCTTTTGCTTTTTTCCTTTCCTTTTTTCCATTTTAACTTTTGCCTTACCTCTTTTCCTTTTTGCATTTTGTATTGCCTTTTTTCCTTTTTCACATTTTTCCTTGCCTTGCTTTGCATTTTTGTCTTTTTGTCTTGTCTTGTGTTTTTGCCTTTTTGTCTTGACTTGCATTTTGACTTTTTGCCTTCCTGCCTTTTTGCCTTTCCCTCTTTCCTTTTTGCCTTTTTGCAGTGCTTTGCTTTTTTGCCTTTTTCTCTTGACTTTTTGATTTTTCACCTTTTTGCCTTGCCTTTTTGCCTTCAAGCCTTGCCTTCATGCCTTGTGTTTTTGTCTTTTTGCCTTGCCATTTTGTCTTTTTGACTTTCCTTTTTGCCTTGCCTTTTTGTCTTGCCTTTTACCCTATTTGCATTTCCTTTTTGCCTTCATGCCTTGCCTTTTTGCCTTAATGCCTTGCCTTTTTGTCTGTTTGCTTTATTGTCTTCCTTTTTGCCTTCTCTTTTTGCATTTTTACCTTTTGCCTTTTTATATTGCTTGCCTTGCTTTTTGCCATTTTTGACTTGACTGGCCTTTTTTCCTTTTTTTGCCGTGTCTTGCATAGCCTTTTTCTTTGCCATGACTTGCCTTGCCTCTTTGCCTTGCCTAGTGATGCCTTTTTGCCTTTTGGCCATGCTTTTCTTCCTTTTTCCCTGGCCTTTTTACCGTTTCCCCTTTTTTCTTTCGTCTTGCATTTTTGCCTTCACTTTTGGTCTTTCTGCTTTTTTGCATTTTTGTATTGCCTTTTTGCTTTTTTGCCTTTTTACCTTGACATGTCTTGCATTTTTACCTTATTGCATTGCAAGGAGCTCGGCAGATCTGCCCTTTGGAAATGAAATGTTTCCTCAGGAAAACTCCATTGCGGTAGCCCTCTTCTGGAAGTGGAACGAGTATGTAGAGTTAGCGTTAAGAGAGTGTTAAAGCACTTTTTAGCCCAGAAAAAACAAGTGCATGGTGAAATCCTAACAAGCTCAAGTGCCTTTCCACAGTTCAAAGTGTATAAATCTACACTCTTTAGCAAGTAAGTGGGCGAGGAGGCAAAATCAGTCTGTATGTTACTCAGTGAAAGAAAGAACTCGCTGACTTCATCCACTCCTCTGAGAAAAGCAGGTATTATGAGAGACTGTCTGTTATTTTCTCTTTCCAGCAATGAGCTCAGAGAATCTGACCCTTGCAAAAGAAACTTCCCTCAAGAAAAATCCATTGTGGTAGTCCTGTTGTTGAAGCGGAAAAAGTATGTAGTGTTTTCATTAAGAGTTGTGAAAGCAAGTTGTTGACCAAGGAAAACAAAGTGCATGGTGAAATTCTAACAAACCCCGGTGCCTTTCCACAGTTCAAAGTGTGTAACTATACACTGTTTTCCAATTAAGAGAGCACAGAAGCAACATCAACCTCCATGAGTCTCAGTGAAAGAGAGAACACTCTGAGTTCTTCCATTCCTCTGAGGAGAGCAGTTAGAATGAGAAAACCGTCATTTGGTTTCACTTTCCTGCAATGAGCTTGACAGATCTGCCCTTTGCAAACGGAAGGTTTCCTCAGGAACCTATATTGCGGTACCTCTCTTCTGGAAGTGGAACGAGTATGTAGAGTTAGCTTTAAGAGATTGTGAAAGCAGGTGGCTGCCCAGGAAAGACAAAGTGCTTGGTGAAATCCTAACAAGCCCAAGTGCCTTTCTACAGTTTTTAATCTATACACTCTTTTCCAAGTAAGAGAGCACAGAGGCAACATCAGTCTGCATGTTTCTCAGTGAAAGAAAGAACTTCCTGACTTCATCCACTCCTCTGAGAAAAGCAGGTATTATTTGAGAGTGTCTATTCTTTTCTCTTTTCTGCAATGAGCGCAGTAAGTCTGACCATTGCAAACATAAGCTTTCCTCAGGAAAGTCAATGGCAGTAGCCCTGTTCTTGAAGCAGAAAAAGTATGCAGTGTTAGGGTTAAGAGATTTTGAAAGGAAGTATTTGCACAGGGAAAACAAAGTGCATGGTGAAATCCTAACAAACCCAAGTGCTTTTCCACAGTTCAAAGTGTGTAACTACACACTCTTTTCCAAGAGAGCACAGGGGCAACATCACCCTGCATGTTTCTCAGTGAAGGAGCTCTCTGACTTCATCCAGTCCTCTCAAGAAAGCAGTCAGAATGAGAAAACCGTCATTCGGTTTCTGTTTCTTTCAATGGCAAAAGGTCAAAAAGTCAAGACATGAAGGCAAAAAGGCAAGGCAGTAAGGTAAAAAGGATATAAGGTAAACAGGCAAAAAGGCAAGGCATGAAGGCAAAAAGGACAAAAGGCAAAGCAAGGAAAAGCAAAAAGGAAAGGCAAAAATGAAAAATGTGCAAAGGCAAGGCAAAAGGGAAAAAGGCAAGTCAATTTAAAAAGGCAAAAAGCCAAGAAAAAGAGGCAAAAAGGCAAGGGAAAAATGAAACGCAAGGCAAGAAAAAAGGGAAAAAGGTAAAAAGGCCTGGCAAGGGAAGGTAAAAAGGTAAAGGCAAAAAGGCAAGAGAAGGTTAGGCAAAAAGGTAAAAAGGCAAAGAAAAGAAAGCAAAAATGGCAAAAAGGCAAGGTAAAGCAAGGCAAAAAGGGATGGCAGGGCAAAAAGTCGAAAGGGCAAAAAGGCCTGGCAAGGCAAGGCAAAAATGCAAAATTAAAGGCAAAAAGGCCTAAAGGCAAAGAGGAAACGCAAAAACGGAAAAAGGCAAATAGGCAATAAGTCAAAGGCAAGTCAAGGCAAAAAGGGAAAAATGCAAGGCAAAGCAAAAAGGCAAAAACGGAAGGCAAGGCAAGGAAAAAGGCAGAAAGGTAAAAAGGGAAAAAGCAATGCAAGGAAAGGCAAAAAGCTAAAAGGCAAAGCAAAAAGGCAATGTAAAATTGCAGAAAGGAAAAAAGGCAAGAAAAAAGACAAAAAAACAAAAAAGAAAAAAGCAAAGCAAAAAGGTAAAAAGTAAAAAAGGCAAGACAAAAAGGAATAAAACCCAGGAAAAAAGGCAAAAAGGCAAGACAAAAGGGCAAAAAGGCAAAAAGGAAAAGAGGGAAAAAGTCAAAAAGAGAAGGCAAACAGCTAAAACGAAAGGGAAAAGGGAAGGCAAATAAAGAAAAAAGCAAGGTAAAAAGGCACCACAAAAGGCAAAAAAGGAAAAGGGAAAAAGACAAGAGAAAAAGGCAAAAAATCAAGATAAAAAGTCAAAAGGCAAGTGAAGACAGAAAGGCAAAAAAGTAAGGCAAGACAAAAAGGCAAAACCACAAAGCAAGGCAAGGAAAAAGGCAAAGAGATAAAAAAGTAAAAAGGCAATGAAAGGAAAGGAATAAAGTCTACAAGGCAAAGCGAAAACAAAAAGGCAATGCAAAAATGCAAAAAGGAAAAGAGATAAGGCAAAAGGTTAAAGGAAAAAAGGTAAGGAAAGAAGGCAAAAATCCAAAGAGAAAAGGGAAAAAGGCAATGCACAAAGGCAAAAAGACAAAAAAGGAAAGGTAAAAAGGAAAAAGGGAAGGGAAAAAGGCAAAAAGGCAAGGCAAAAGACAAAAAGGCATGACAAAAAGGCAAAAAGGCAAGGCAATACAGTAAAAAGGCAAAAGGGGATGGCAAACTGGTAAAAAGGCAAAAAGACAAATACTAAAGGCCAAAAGGCAATAGAGAAGGCAAGGTAAAAAGGGAAAGAGTCAAGACTAAAGGCAAAAAAGAAAAGAAAAAAGACAAGGGAAAAAAGCAAAAAGACAACGAAAAAAGGCAAAAGGCAAGTCAAGACAAAAAGGCAAAAACACAAGACAGGACAAAAAGGCAAAAATACAAGGCAAAGCAAGGAAAAAGGCAAAAAGACAATGTAAAGAAAGGAATAAAGGCTAAAAGGCAAAGCAAAAAGGGAAAAACTCAATGCAAAAATGCAAAAAGGAAAAGACATAAGGGAAAAGCTAAAATGGAAAAAAGGCAAGGAAAAAGGCAAAAAGCAAAAAGACAAGGGAAAAAGGCATAAAGAAAAGGAAAAGCAAAGAAGCAGAAAGGAAAAAAGGCAAGTCAAAAAGAAAAAAGGCAAAAAGGAATAAAGGCAGGAAAAAAAGGCAAAAAGGCAAGGAAAAAGGCAAAGAGGGAAAAGTCAAAAAGACAAGGCAAAAAGCTAAAACAGAGGGCAAAAAAGGGAAAAGGGAAGGCAAACAGGCAAAAACGCAAGGCAAAAACGCAAGGCAAAAGGACAAAAAGGCAAAAAGATAAGGCAAATGGAAAAAAGGCAATGAGGCAAAAAGTTCAAAGTCAAGGAAAAAAGTTAAAATGCAAGGTAAAAAGGGAAAAGGCAAAAAGGCAAGGCAATAGGTTAAAAAGGCAAAAAGACAAGGAAAAAAGGCAAAAAGGCAAGGCAGAAGGACAAAAAGGCATAAAGATAAGGCAAGTGGAAAAAAGGCTAAGAGGCAAAATGTCAAAATACAAGGCAAAAAGGTAAAATGCAAGGCAAAAAAAGAAAAGGCAAAAAGGAAAGGCAATAGAGTTAAAAGGCAAAAAGGGAAGGCAAACTGGTAAAAAGACAAAAAGGTAAGTCATAAAGGCAAAAAGGCAAGGTTACAAGGGAAAAAGTCAAGGCCAAAAGGCACAAAGGGAAAAAGGCAAAAAGACAAGGGAAAAGGGTAAAAATAGAAAGCAAAAAGTCAAGAAGTCAAAAGGCAAGTCAAGGCAAAAACACAGGCCAAGACAAAAAGACAAAAACGCAAAGCAAGGCAAGGAAAGGAAAAAGGCAAAAAGGTAAAAAGGCAAAAAGACAATGAAAGGAAAGGAATAAAGGCTAAAAGGCAAAGCAAAAAGTCAAAAGGCAATGCAAAAAGGAAAAGAGATAATGCAAAAGTTAAAATGGACAAAAGACAAATATCTAAAAATACAAGGGATAAAGACAAGGCAAAAGAGGAAAAAAGGAAGGCAATATGGTAAAAAGGCAAATAGGGAAGGCAAATGGTTAAAAAAGCAAAAAGGCAAATCATAAAGGTAAAAAGGCTATGAAAAAGGCAAGGTAAAAAGGGAAAAAGTTAAGGCAAATAGGCAAGACAAAAAGCAAAAAGGCAAGGAAAAAGGCAAAAAGACAAGGAGAAAAGGCAAAACAGCAAAAAGTCAAAAGGCAAGTCAAGACAAAAAGCCAAAACCACAAGGCAAGACAAAAAGGCAAAAATGCAAAGCAAGGAAAGAATAAAGACTAAAAGACAAAGCAAAAAGGCAATGGAAAGTGTAAAAAGAAAAGAAATAAGGCAAAAGTTCAAATGGAAAAAGGCGAGGAAAGAAGGCAAAAAGCCAAAAAGACAAGGGAAAAAGGAAAGGCAAAAAGGCAAGGCAAGACAAGGTAAAAAGGCAAAAAAGTGAAAGGCAGAGGAAAAAGCAAAAAAGGCAAGGAAAAACAAAAAAGGCAAAAAGAAATAAAGGCAAGGAAAAAGGCAAAAATGCAAGGCAAAAGGGCAAAAAGGCAAGGCACTAAGGTAAAAAAGCAAAAAGGGAAGGCAAACCAGTAAAAAGGCAAAAAGGTAAATCATAAAAGCAAAAGGCAATGAAAAAGGTATGGTTTAAAGGGAAAAAGTCAAAGAAAAAAGCAAGGCAAAAGGCAAAAAAGACAAAGGCAAAAAGACAAGGAAAAAAGGCAAAAGGCAAGTCAAGACAAAAAGGCAAAAACACAAGACAAGACAAAAAGGCAAAAATGCAAAGTGAGGCACGGCAAGGAAAAAGGGAAAAAGACAATGCAAGGAAAGGAATAAAGGCTAAAAGGCAAAGCAAAATGCAAAAAGGCAATGAAAAATGCTAAAAGGAAAAGAGATAAGGCAAAATTTAAAAATGGAAAAAAGGCAACGAAAAAAGGCAAACAGCAAAAAGACAAGGGAAAAAGGCAAAAAGGCACAACAAAAAGGCAAGGCGAGGCAAGATAAAAAGGCAAAAAAGCAAAAAGTCTAAGCAAAAAAGCAGAAAGGGAAAAAAGAATAAAGGTAAGGCAAAAAGGCAAGACAAAGAGGCAAAGAGGCAAGGCAATATGGTAAAAAGGCAAAAAGGGAAGGCAAACCGGTAAAAAGGCAAACAGGTAAATCATAAAGACAAAAAGGCAAGGTAAAAAGGGAAAAAGTCAAAGCAAAAAGGCAAGACAAAAGGCAAAAAGGAAAGGAAAAAAGGGAAAAAGGCAAAGAGACAAGGGAAAAGGGCAAAAAGACCAGGAAAAAGGATAAAAGACAAGGGAAAAGGCAAAAAGAGAAAAAAGCAAGGTAAAAAAAAAGACCAAAAAGCAAGGTAATAAGGAATAAAGGCAAGAAAAAACGCAAAAAGGCAAGGCAAAAAGGCAAAAAGATGAGGCAAAAAGGCAAAGAGGGAAAAAGTCAAAAAGACAAGGCAAAAAGCTAAAACAAAAGGCAAAAAAGGGAAAAAGGGAAGGCAAAAAGGCAAGGTAAAAAGGCAAAGCAAAAAGGCAAGGCAATAGGACAAAAAGGCAAAAAGATAAGGCAAACGGAAGAAAGCAAACAGGCAAAATGTCAAACGACAAGGCAAAAAGGTAAAATGCAAAGCAACAAGGAAAAAGGCAAAAAGGCAAGTTAATATGGTAAAAAGGCAAAAAGGGAAGGCAAACTGGTAAAAAGACAAAAAGGCAAGTCATAAAGGCAAAAAGCTAATGAAAAAGACAAGGTTAAAAGGGAAAAAGTCAAGGAGAAAAGGCAATACAAAAGGCAAAAAGGAAAGACAAAAAGGGAAAACGGCAAAAAGACAAGGGAAAAGGCAAAAAAAAAGAGACAAAAAGTCAAAAGGCAAGTCAAGGCAAAAACACAAGGCAAGACAAAAAGGCAAAACTGCAAAGCAAGGCAAGGCAAGGAAAAAGGCAAAAAAAGCAATGGAAGGAAAGGAATAAAGGCTAAAAGACAAAGCAAAAAGGCAAAAAGGCAATGTGAAAAAGCAAAAAAGAAAAGAGATAAGGCAAAAGTTAAAACGGAAAAAAGGCAAGGAAAAAAAGCCAAAGAGCTCAGAAGACAAGGGAAAAGGGCAAAAAGGGAAAAACGCAGGGCAAAAAGGGAAAAAAGGCAAGGCAAAAAGGCAAGGCAAGGCAAGGCAAAAAGGAAAAAGGCAAAGCAAAAAGGCAAAAAAGCAAATAGGAAAAAAGGCAAGGCAAAAAGAAAAAAAGCAAAAGGCAAGGCAAAAAGGAATAAAGGAAAGGAAAAACACAAAAAGATAAGACAAAAAGGAAAAAAGGCAAAGAGGAAAAATGTCAAAAAGAGAAGGCAAAAAGCTAAAACGGAAAGCAAAAAGGGAAAAAGGCAAGGCAAAAGGCAAAAAGGTAAGGCAAAAAAACAAAAAAAGCAAAAAGATAAGGCAGATGGAAAAAAGGCAAAGATGCAAAAAGTCAAAAGGCAAGGCGAGAGGTAAAATGCAAAGCAAAAAGGGAAAAGGCAAAAAGACAAGAGAAAAAGGCAAAAAGGCAAGGAAATATGGTAAAAAGGCAAAAAATCAAGTCATAAAGACAAAAAGACAATGAAAAAGGCAATGTTAAAAGAGAAAAAGTCAAGGCAAAAAGGTAACACAAAAGGCAAAAAGGAAAGGGAAAAAGGCAAAAAGACAAGGGAAAAAGACAAAAAACAAGGAAAAAGGCAAAAACAGAAGGCAAGTCAAAAAAGCAAAAATGCAAAACAAGGCGTGTTCGGGGGGGCCGCGGGCGTGTGCCCGTGCAGTGTCTTCCGCGTGGGCATCCCCCTGTGCACCGCGGGGTGCCGTGGTGCGTCGCGTCAGCGCGGCAGGGAGTGCCTGCCACGCCCGTGGGTGGCGTGGGCGCACTGTGCGTCCATGTCCATCTGAGCGTGCGAGTGTGGCACAGCGGCTTAGGGACGTCACGCTAGCGCACGGTGCGGGAGGTGCTCGTACATTCGCTTCGTCTGCCCGTGTTTCGGGTGCTCAGTCTGTCCGCATGTGTCGCCGGCTGTGTCTCTGAGCCCGCGTGACACCTGCCCGTGGGTGCCGCGTGTACAGGGCCACATCCGTGTCCGCATCCCCGAGCATCCCGTGCAGCGCGTGCACATGCGGACCGTGCCTGCATTCTCCGTGTATCGTGTGCGCGGGGGAGACGTGTGTCTGCATTCCCACGTGTTCCGCCTGCCCGCGTCTACCTCTGCATCTCCTGAGTGTTCCGTTCGTGCATCTGCTGTGTGCGTGTGTCTCCGTGTTTCCACGTGCTCCAGGCGTGCATCCATGTCTCCAGAGGACACTCTGCGGTGCGTGTATGCATGCCCATGCGCGCGGGAGCATTTCCGTCCTTCTGTCCGTCCTCCTCCTCCTCCGCCCCCCACCCCCCACAGCCCCCCACCGCCCCCACCACCTCCACCATCTCCAAACCTCTTCCCCGCCTGGTGGGTGCCACCTGGCGGCCACATTGGGCTGGATCCGGATATCACCAGCATGGGGCCGACGGAAAGGGCGCGGGCTGGGTGGGGTTGGGGGTGAGGGTGGGCGGTGGAGGGGGGTGGTGCCAGTGGTCCTCGACGGCGGCGGGGCTAGCACCGCCAGCACGTGCCCCTCCGGTTTCAGTCGGGACCGCCTCCGTGACATCGAAGAGAGTTTCCCCATCCGTCCAAGGGTGCAGGGGTTCGAATGACCGAGGGTGCCATCGTCCCTCGACGACCGCCTTTGGGTCGCGCACACACTCGGAGACGTCCTGTCTCAACTGAAAGGAGTCAGTGGAGTAGAAACCGCAGCCCTCGAGGCAGCTACCTAACACCGGGAGCGTGCGCACGGACGCGCCCAGGGGGGCGTGTACCGGCGCAGGCGCACCTGTATGCGCATACTCACCTACGCACGTGTTCCTGCGCGAGTACGCACGGGCAGGCACATGCGTACGAGTACGCACATGTGGACGCACCGCCCCCGCACAGGCGCCTGTACGTGCCTGCGTGTCCGTATCTGCAGCCATGGTCGTGCGCACGTACGCGCCTACCACCCTTTTCAACCTAACGCTGTCACTGGGGTGGCTCAACATCGAGGTACGCCTCTTCCTCACACTCTCCCTCCCTCTCCCTCTCCGTCTTCCTTTCCATCTACCTCTCTCTTTCCTTCCTTTTCTGAAACCGGGTTTTCCTCTCCGAGAGCCGTTCAGCTCCTCAGGCGAAACCAACTCACCGAGTACTGGAGCCCGAGTGCAAAGACGGAGCCCTGCGGCGCGGCGGCTCGGAGCTCAGCTGCCAACTGAAACGTCGGCGGTTCAGATCCACCGGCTGCTCCTCCGGAAGCCCGTGGGGTGGATCGACTCTCTCCCCTAGGGTCGCTCCGAGTCCTGACCCGCTCGACGGCAAGCGACAGCAGCAGTGCAGAGAGTTATCTAAACAGAAATGAGAATGATGACGAACGTGAGTCTTCACTGCCACGCCCTACTCCCCACGCGAGCACCATTCAAACTCGGGTGTTTCTCTCCATGTGGGAGGTTTCCCCCGACTGAGAAAAAATAAACCGCCCCCAAGGACGGCCTGCGTTTAGAGCCCCTTCATAGTAGCGCATCTTCACGGGACGACGGCATGCGCGCCCATCACCCGCTTTCCGGAAAGTTCCCCCTGTAGAGAGTCGCGAACACGGGCGAAGACGGAAGAGTCCACGTACGCGTCACCTAAGTTCAGCCATCGTCCAATTTGAAACCGGTGCCTTCCCGGCCCCGTCTTCCCGTCGATTGAAGCCTCCCGGGGACGGGATGTCTTCCAGCCAAACCAGCCTACTGTACCCTTCCCCTCCTACATATCTCAGGAGGTCCCTCGGACAGGGAGTGACCCGTCAGATGTCCAGTCCGCCGTGAGCTTTCCACGACGACGGTCGGTCGGGTCCGAGCACGGCACGAACTTCACACACCTTGTTCCTCCAGCTTCCCAGGAGGCGTTCGTGGCATGGTAATGCGTGCAACGTGGGAACGGTGACACTACCCTTGGCCTTACCACCCGCCCAAGCTGAATATGGCCCCGGCCTTCACCTCGGGCTGAGTTGGGGGGTGGGGGTCGGGCAGGGGGATCGGCAACAGCGGCCCTCGTCGGCAGGCAGCGCTAGCGCCACCGGCGTGCAGCCTTACGGTTTCTGTTGCGATTCTCCCCGTGGGCGCGGAGACAAGCTTCTCCATCTGGCCAAGGGGGCTCCCGTTCGATGGACCGAGGGTGACGACGCGGGCTTGCCGTCCGCCTGAGCGAGCGTGCAGATACATGCACGCAAGCAGGCACAGACACGCGCAGACGTGCACAGATGCACGCACAGACGCATATGCTCAGACATACACTCGCGCACAGACAAGCACATGCACGCACGCACACACAGACGTGCACTCATATCCACTCAGACACGCACGCACACAAAGATGCACATACGGACGTGTGAGCACACATACAGGTACAGGAGCACACACAGACATGCACAGACGTGCTCGGACGCACGCACACAGGGCACGCACGTGCACAGAGACGCACTCACACGCAGAGACACGCACACACGCACACACAGATGCACACACACAGGCACGGACTCACATCCACAGGTGCGCACACACAGACACACACACGGACTTGCCCACATATGTGCACACAGACGTGCACACAGATACGCAGATGTGCTCAGACACGTACACACAGACATGCACATGCACACACACGCAGGCGCACACGCACAGACACGCACTCACACCCGCCCAGACGCACACTCACACCCGCACAGATGCACACAGGCACACACACGGGCACGCACGCACACACGCACGCACACACGCACACACACAGTCACGCACACACACGCAGATGCTCACACACAGGCACACACAAGCACAGATGTGCACGCACATGCACACGCAAAGATGAGCGCACACACAGACACGCACATGGGGACGCACACAGACCTGCGCGCACACATGCACACACGCAGAGCCACGCACACACACAGACGCGTGCACACACAGGGACACGCACACACAGATGCACGCTCAGACACACGCACACACACGTGCACACACGCGCACGCACCAGGGCACCCGGAACGTTTGCCAAATCCCCGCCCCCCTCAGCACCCCAGGCCCCGGCCCCAACGCGCATGGTTCCCCACCGCCCCCACCCTCCTACTCCCCCACCGCCCCACTCTCGGTCCCCCACCCCCAACCCCCCTCCGGCCCTCCACCCCCCACGACTCACGCACGCCCTCCTGTCCGCCCGCGCTCTCATGCTCGCGACGCCGACTCACCCCGCTCCCTTTCCCCCCGCCCCGGAGACGCCACCTTCCTGAGTCCTCCCGCGAGCCTGGAGACCACTCACTCAGGCGGAGCCTCCTGAGAGCCTCTGGTTGGGCGTTCGCGGCCGGGCCACTGCGCCTCCGCTAGACCTAAGTCGGGCCTCCCTTGGTGAGATGTTTTCCGCAGTCGGACCGGGGGGCCCAGAGCCCATCCGTACCAGCTTTGGGAAGGGGTTCCCGGCTGCCCCCCCCATTTGTCCGCCGGCGTCGCGGAAGGATGAAAAGCAGTGAGGAAGAACGCTCTCAGTGGTGGCCGTGGTTTTCTCTTGTGACGCGGATGCCGGCAAACGCACGGCTCCCCCCCTCCCTCGGAACGCAATTTGCCCGTTCAACCTGCTTCACGCCTACCGTTGGCTCGGCAACAGGGACGACGGGGGAAAAACGTTTCCCACTCTGCCTGCTGTGCCACGCGGGAACTCAAAGAACGAGGAGGAAAACCTCATCTCGTTCCGTTTGTCGCGTCCGTCCAAAGGATACGGATCGGAGAACACCTGCCCATCCCACACTTGGGACGTGCTCTCCCTCCCGCCCCCGGTGGACGCTCATCCCCTTGGGCGCCTACCCGTTTGGCCCTTTCAGTGGCGCGCGCCCCATGACGCTCCTGAGAGGTTTCCCCGGAGGCCTAGGGGAGTCTGTCCCCTCCCCCACCCCCAAGCCCCAGCAGGTGCCCAGGTGGACCCGGTTCCGCCCCGCCGCCCTTCGCTCCAGTTGTTGGCCGTCACCTTGCGGCCGCTTCTATATCGTTCCCCTCTGGAGCTCTGCGGCGCCAACGAGATGGGAAGCGATCCCAGCGAACGCGCACAGGCCACGGCAGCCCAGGGCCTCCGCTCAATTTCCCTGAGTCCAGCCTGTCTCCCTGGGTCCTCCCTCCCAGGGCCCCCCCGAGTGGTTTGCCCGCCCACCCACCTGCTCGCCTGCCTGCCTCCCAACGAGAGGGGATCTCTATCCGGACACACCGGCTGGCCGGCATGGTGCTCCAGGGCTCCAGCGGGGTAGACGGGATCTTCCTGGCTGAGGGGTGAAATGGCCCGGCTGGGTGGATCCCCTTGGATTGGAACTTTGGGAGATGGAGCCAAGATGGTGGAATAGACTGACCCTTCCGCCTAGCCCTCTTTACAACAAAGACCTGAAAAAACAAGTGAACGAGTATATTTGTGACAAGCTGGAAGTCCTCATCATCAAAGGCAAGCTTAGACAACGCACTGAGGGGCAGGAGGAGGAAGAGACCTTTCAGAAGCAGAGAGGGTTTACCGGACCTGCATCGCGGGGAGCCCTCAGGCACCATTCCCAGAACGGCTGCTGCAGCGGGCTGGTACTATCATTCCACTGCTGTTTCGTCAGGGAGAAGCAGCCAGTCACACAGACTACTCACACCTCCAGAACCTGAGGAGAACGGAACTCTCAGCAAAAGCTAAGTACTAGCGTATATTTTACCGCACCCCTCCACCCCCAAGCCGGCTTCAAGGGTTGAATCTCTGGGCCTGATATTGCCCTGTTGAGCACCTAGAGCCATCCTTCTGGCCTTGGGGAAAGAAAAAATGTGCAATGGGGGAAAAGATAATTTGCTAGTCCGTTAACCAGGGGAGCTCAGGACAGAAGAGGCTGCTGTCCAGGCATCAACCGTCCATGGTCCTTGAGCACCTTTCCCTTCTGCATGGACCTGTGTGGGCCTATTTCAGGAGAATAGGCCCTTGTTGGCAAACTGCAGCCATTTCAGCTGTGCAGTGGAAAGGTGGGTGTTTGACATTTGGCATTGCTTTCTGTATTAAACAAGGTGTCCTCACCTACCCACATCAGGTACCTAAGGACTGGTAATTCCACTCAGATCACCCAGCCACCCACGACAGGGGTCCAGAGATAGCTGGTATCTCCCAGTCCTTACAACCAAAAACTTTGGGTGCCCATGGTTCATCTGCAGAACCCACCCCCCAGGATGCTCTAGTTAATACAGACACATTTTCCTCAGAGTAAATCGGGGGTCGGTTCTCAGTCCCCTGCCTTGTTCAGAGCACGACCCCCTGCTGCAATCAGATACCGGTATATACACGAATCACCCCTGCCCTGTAAGACTGTAGGACAGAGCCTGTACCACACACTTGATATCAGCTACCTGGAAACCTGAGCTGAATTCATACAAGAAAACTGAGTGGACTCCTAGACTGATATACCTGATCACGGCTCTAGCCAGCTGGGGACAGGACCCCAGAGCTTCAAAGGTGAAAATAATAAAGCTAGCTCACTCAAGCAACCCATAGGGGTATACCAAAACAAAACAAAGCAAACAGCTATGACACAGTAAGCAAGCATAAACTAATACAATAACTTATAGATGGCTTGGAGACAACAGTCAATATCAAGTCACATAAAGAAACAGACCATGATCACCTCAACAGCCTCTCAAAACAAAGTATCCAGGGATCTTCTAGATGAAAGTGTATTCCTGGAATTACCAGAGGCACAATACAAAATTTAATATACAGGACCCTTCAAGTCATCAGGAAGTAATCAATATGCAGAACAAGCCAAGGAACACACAGATAAAGCAATTGAAGAAATTAGAAAGATTATTCAGGAACATAATGAAAAGTTTAATAAGCTGGAAAAATCCATAGACAGGCAGCAATCAGAAATTCAGAAGAGTAACAATAAATTTAAAGAATTAGACAACTCAATAGAAAGTCAGAGGAGCAAAATTGAGCAAGTAGAAGCTAGAATTTGTGAACTGGAAGATAAATCACTTACCACTAATATATTTGGAGAAAAATCAGATAAGAGAATTAAAAGAAATCAAGAAACCTTAAGAATCATGTGGGACTCTATCAAGAGAAATAACCTACGAGTGATTGGAGTAGCAGACAGGGAGGGATAACAGAAAATACAGAGAAAATTATTGAAGGTTTGACAGAATACTTCCCTGATATTGTGAAATATGAGAAGATATCTATCCAACATGCTCATCAAACTCCACATAAGGTAGATCTTAAAAGAAAGTCACCAAGATGTATTATAATCAAGCTTGCCAAAGCCAAAGATAAAGAAACAATTATAAGAGCAGCAAGGGATAAAAAAAAGTCAACTACAAGGGAGAGCCAACGAGAATAAGCTCGGACTACTTGGCAGAAACCACGCAGGCAAGAAAACAATGGGATGACATATTTAAAAAATTGAAGGAAAAAATTGTCTGCCAAGAATCATATATCCAGTAAAACTGTCTCTTAATATGAAGGTGAAATTAAGACATTCCCAGATAAACAGAAGTTCAAGGAATTTGTGAAAACTAAACCGAAACTACAAAAAATACTATAGGGAGTTCTTTGACTAGAAAATCAATAACATCACGTATCAACTCAAGACTAGAACACTGGGCAGAGCAACCAGAAGTCAACCCAGAGAGGAAAATCCAAAAAAACAAAGTAAGTTTAAAATAAAAGCACAAAACAGAGTAACAGCGATGTTTTTATATAAAACAAGACAACGTTAAAATAATAGACGGGAACTAAAAAATGTATTCATACACCTTCCACACGGAGAGAAAAATACGGCAATACAAAAAAGTAGTTTTTAAATTTAGAAAGACGGGTAAATAATAAGGTAACCACGAAGCAAACAAACTATTCTACTTATTGACATAAAATACAAGTGAAAAAGAAACTCACCAGAAACAAAATCAACAAAAAATACGAAGAAAGCATAACATATAAAAAAAACCGGCTTGGCATATAAAACTAAGTGGGGAAGAAAAATATGTTTGGCGGTGGTGCTGGTGGTGTTAGTTGGTGGGCGGCCGGGCGGCCGGGCGGCCAGGCGGCCAGACGCCCGGCGATGCGCCCTCGCCGGCCGCCGATCCGGATTCGTCCCTCTGTCGCCTGCGCCGGGTGTTGGCTGCCACCTGGCGGCAGCTTTTATATCGTTTTCCTCCGGAGCTCCGGCGCCGACGACGTGGGATGCGATGTGGCTGCGCTGGCCGAGGCGACGTTCCAGGACGCCCGCGGCGTTGGCACGATCTTCCCGGTCTCGGTGGGGCGTCGTCACCAGACCCATGTCCCGGGATTGGGCCTGCAGGTTAACCGGTGTGGGGTGGTCTCTGCTGCCTTAGCCGCTGCTTCATGGGTGAGATGTTTTCAGCTGCTAGACCGGGTCAACCAGTCCACGCCGGCTCATCCACCTCCCCGTGTTTGCGCATACTGAACGGTACAGGAACGAGATGGTTCAGGAAAACGAGTGAAAAAAAGCATGCTAAGAACTTTCACGTGTTTTTTTTCGCATGACCATGACCATCTTTTCACCGGTCCATGTGGTGTAAATATGCTGTGCCCTATATAAACACCATGTGCTCGCCGGCGTGGGTCCCGGACCGTCAGAGGAGTTAAACCGCCCGAGAATATTTTTCCAAGTCATGCTTCGTGGGTCCCCAGGGCAACCCCGTCTCCCCATTGCTGGCCTTTAAGGGTGCTGCTGTCCATCTGGTCCTCAAGCAAGTGTGTTCGTGCGTGGCTCGTACTTTTTGAACGGTCCCACTTTCCGGAGTTTTTCCTGAACTTTTTGTCTGAGGGGTTATTTCAAGCGTTCACTGTTGGTGCGGTCTTCCCGTGGCGCGCAGAGGCAATCACTCTAGCGGCTGCACGGTCCCGGCCGGCTCCATCACACTGCCTTGTGCGTCGACCAGAGTACCCTTGGATCTCCGGGGCTGCGAGAGATGGGGTCGTGTTACCCCGCGATGTATGAGGAGCAGTTCCTTTAAAACGCTCTGACGCAGGTGCGTCTCTTGCCGTGAGTCGCTTTGTTTCTTATGCTGTAAATACGCGGTTTGGTTCACGAGCTAGCTACCGTTACGCTCTGCTTGTATGGTGACTCTTGTCAAATAACACAGGATTCTGGGTTTTGAGTCCATGGGCCACCGATTTCCCACGTTATCTGCTGCCTACTTGAAGGCCTACCTGGTGCATTTATGCCATCTTTTGTGCTTCTAGTTATACGATGCTTCCGTCTTCCCTGGGTTCTCGTGACCGACCGCGGTGTTGTGACCGCGGTGTGAGTCGTCTAAATGGCATGCTCCCTTCTGAAAGCAATCTGTGGTTTCCACAATATTCATACCATCTTGCATCTTTTTTTTTCTTTGTTCTTTTCATGTCAGGTGTTCACCCACTGGAGCTTTTTTGGCCACTTTTCTACAGCATGTGATTGGAGAGCGGGGAAGAACGTGATCCCTACAAAAGCCTTCTCGCCCACTACTAGCCATGCTCATTTTGCATGTTTTTTGCTGCGTCTTTTTTGATTTCATCACTGTAGCGAGCTGTCCCAGTCGGGGTTGAATCTGCGCTCGACGAGGCACTTTCGTTGTTTACACAGAGTACGAATGTCCCGTGCACGTGAGACGGTGTGTTTTCTTGTCTCTGATGAGAAAAAAATGACTTTTTTGGAGCTGATCCTGTTACAGTGACTTGTCCTTACTTGCAAAAGTGGTGGGTGGAGACAGGCATGCGTTTTTTTTGACAAAACCTGATGAGCAATGAAACAGGAGTTTCTCTTCCTAGCTGTGAAAGGTTGAGTTTATTTTCTGGTAGCGGTATGGCACAGATCTCTACATTCTTCTGGACATTGAGTGTTTTGCACGGTACGATGTGGTGGTCGATGGATGGGGAGGCTCTCTCCTTAGTAAAACGTTCTTTATATGTCTTTGACGCTGTTTTACGGGCTTTGCAAAGCGTTGCCAAACGCCTTACACAATGTGTTAGTGGTTCATACGCAGGGCTCCTCTAATTCGCGGGAGCAGTCTGCTGGCGCAGCGTGGAAGACGAGGAGCACTCTCCGCCTATTGTTATCCCTAGACACGCCCTTTGAGCTGGTGGAGGGGCTTGCCAGTCAACCAGCTGGCATCATATAGTGGGAATATGAGTGTGCCTCTGTAGTTTTCCAATTACCACGTTCCAGGACGGAAGATGTGGGTCCGCCATGGAAACACGTATATTGTTTTGTAGTTCTCTGCCTACAAACATCTGGTGCTCAACGTGCTGGAGGAGGAAAGGTGCGGGTTGCTTAGGATGTGCACTTACTGACGTGGCCATAGGCTAGACGAATAGATATATGAAGCGTCCTCTGAAGTACCTGTTGCTTCAGTCGTTTACTCTTGTTCAGGGGGAGTGCACGCATGCCTCCTGGCTTGGTAGAAAGAACACCTTCACAATGTTGGTGTAGCCAAGGGAGAGAAGATTTGTCCTCTCGTGACGTACTCCTGGACCAGGCTTGCTCCCATGTGTGGTGGGGTCTTTGGGGGTATGTGGCCATGTAATGCACAACGGTCGCTCCTGTTGGGATAGAGGTGTCTGTGGCCTTCAGTGACCGGGGGTAGTTGTTGAATTCTGGCTCCCCATGTGCCTCTGCCATTAGTGTCTGCACCTCCCCCACCCACTGCAGTCTTCTGTCTGGCCCTCTTTGCACACGTTAGCACCCCACCCAGGGCCCCAACTCGCTTGATACTTTCATTCTGCTCTTCACCCCCCAACACCTGTAGATGCAAAGACATAGGAGGGAGTTGTCGGAGATGTCCTGATGGCTCCGTTGGCGCTGTACTCCTGAGTTTGCCAGGAGCCTGGGGACCAATCGCTAATGATGTCATGTTTGTGAGTCACTGGGTGGCTGTGTGTGGTTGCTTGTGCGTATGCTAAATTTTGCTGTCTGGTGTTGCTCCCCAGAGCTTTGCAAGGCATCCCCACTCAGCAACTCTTGCCTTTCTGTCTCTGGATGTGTTCATTCTCTGAAATCTCTTCCTTCTCCCCCTGAGTCACTTCACAGCTTGGAGTGCCTGGCAGGGTGCCTAGAGTGGAAAGAGCAAAAGGGGAAGGCCCCTGGCTGTACTGGTTGTGCATGGTCAGAGAAGATCTGGTAGTCTAGGTGGAAGGTCTAGAGAGTAGTCATTGATTGGGGAGCTACATCAGGGGTGGACCCTGGCCAGGTGAAGCAGGCTGAAATGTGGCAGACTCTCCGGAGATGACGAATTCCCCTGATAACATTGTTTGCAAATATGTGGCTGAGTGCCATGGACAGGGAACATTGACACATACCTGCCAGATGCCTACCCTGGGTCTGAAGAGTCCACCCTGGTCTCCAGCGAGTCATCTCAGCACACACTTTGCCTGCACGCATGGAATTTGCCTAATTTCGTGAATGCCTTGTGCTAGGAACACAGGTTGTCACTCAGCCAAAGGAGAGCAGAGACGCAATCAACCGAAGCCCCTATTTTCAAGTTTTTGCCCTCGGTTGGTCCACAGCACCTGGTGGCACACTGCAGGTGTGTCACTTCTCTGAAGACAAGGCCCAAATCTGGGCGTCCAGGGCCCCAGCAGTCCAGAGTCTGTGGATGGTGGCATACATATGTCTTTGCCACATATGGGAGGGAGCTCTGGGCCCTAGACTGGCTCTACTACAGTTCCACAACATCAGGTATTTTCCATAACATTTGGCCCCTCCCCTTGGGAGGGTGTGTTTTCTCGTTACATTTCTCTAACCACTGTGAATCTGCCACCTGCAGATGCCTGAGCGTGGACATCAACATCACTGGCTGCAGTGTCACAGGTCACTAGGTGTCTAGGCTCACGCTGACCTTGGCTGTCTTCTACCGAGGAAGGAGCCTAATCCTTCAAAGGAAATGAGGGCACATGGTCACGGACCTACAGTCTTTCTTTCATCCACACAGCAGGGTAGGTGAGGGCAAAGAGGCCAGGTAGGCCAGGTGAAGGCTGAGTGCGGGGGCCTAAGGCTTCTTTCCCAAACACCATGGAGACAGCCACCGGAAGGCTGGGTGGAACTTCTGATGGGGATGGGTCACAAACACTGAGCCAATAGGAGAGGTCCAGCCTAACTGGCAAGTTCTCCAGAGCCCTCCATTTTACCCACGGACACACAATGGACCCTTGTGTCTTAGGCCCCAAAGTCGAGGGCACCCAGGGAATAACTTCACAGTAGGCAATCCCTGATGTTGACATGTTCAAACCAATAGGCCAGCAGGCAGGGTACCTCCTTTCCACTTATGCTAGGATATCAGTAGGCAAGGTGCCCTTCCTCAGTATCTATGGCCCCTCTCTGGATGTGTTCATTCAGAGAAATTTCTTCATTCTTCCCCTAAGACACAAGTGTGAGGGGCCTGAGAGAGAGCCTGGAGATGAAATGGGGGAGGCTTCTGGCTGCACCACTTCCCCGTGCGCAGACAATAGCAGGTAGTCTTTCTGGAAGGTCTTAGCTTCTGTTGATTGACATGGGCAATACAGTAGGGATGGACCCTGGCCAGGTGGAGCTTGTGGGCAGATGCAACCCCTCTGGAAATGAATAACTCTGCTGCTGCTTTGTAGGATGAAAACCTCCCCCTGCCGACTGGAATGGGCAGAGAACTTTGACCCACACCTGCCACGGGGCTTTGCTGGGCCTGAAGACCGTACTCGGGCCTATTCTTGCCTATGGGGTTCATCTATTCAGGCCTATTCTGGCCTGCAGGACTCTGTTTCGGCCTATGCTTGCCTGTGGCAATCTCTGTTTGGGCCTGTTCTGGCATGCTGGACTCTCCCTCCAGGCCTGTTCTCTCGAGCGGGACTCTACTCGGGCCTATTCTTGCCTACAGGACTCTGTTCTCGCCTATTCTTGCTCTGGGAATGTCCATTAGGGCTATTCTCGCCTCTGAGACCCCCCTGGGCATTTTTGGCCTCTGAGACTCTCCGTTCAGGTGTATTCTTGTCTACGGGACTCCTCTGGGCCTATTCTGGCCACGAGGAATCTCCATTCGGTCCTATTCTCGCCTGTGGGACTGTGTGGGCCTTTCTGGCGTTCCGGACTCTGGGCCTATTTATTGCCTGTTGGATTCTCCACTTGGGCCTGTTCTTGTCCTGGGGACTCTGTTCTGGCCTCTTGCCTCACGGTTCCTCTACTTGGACCTATTCTTGCTTGCAGGCCTCTGGGCCTATTCTTACCTCCTAGAATCTCTGTTCGGGCCTATTCTTACCTCCGGGTCTCTCCGTTTGGGACTATTACCTGCAGAACTCCGTTCGGGCTTATGCTGGCCTCCGTGATTTTTAGTTTGGGCGTATGCTATCCTCTGGGACTTCCCTTCAGGCCTATTCTCGCCAGTGGGACTCTCCGTTCAGGCCAAATCTTGCCTCCAGGACTCTGCATTCGGGCCTATTTTTGCCAGCAGGACTCTATTCAGGCCTATTCTTGTCTACAGGGCTTCTCTATTTGGGCGTATTCTTGCATGCAGGGATCTCCATTCGAGTCTATTCACTTTGGGACTCTATTGGTGCCTATTCTGTTCTGCAGCACTCTCCATTTGTTCCTATTTGTGTCTGTGGGTTTCTCTGTTCGGGCCTATTCTCCCGGCAAGACACTCTGTTCATGCGTTTCTTGCCTCCCACACTCTCCGTTCGTGCCTATTCTTCCTTTGTGGCTCCTCTATTCGGGCCTATTCTGGCCTGGTGGACTCTCCGTTTGGGCCTATTCTCACTTCTAGGACTCTCTGGGCCTATGTTGGCCTGCGGGTTTCTCAGCTTGGGCATATTCTCCCCTCCAGGACTTCCCTTCGGCCTATTCTGGCCTTTGGCACTCTCCGTTCGGGACTTTCTGGCCTTCTGCACTCTGTTCGTGCCTAGTGCCTGTGGATTGTCCCTACGGACCTATTCTTGCCAGGGGGACTCTCTTCGGGCCTCTTCTTGCCTGCACAGCTCCTCTACTTGGGTCTCTGATTGCCTGTGGGACCCTGTGCAGGCCTGTTCTGGTCTGCTAGACTCTCCATTTGCGCCTATTCTGGCCTTCCCGACTCTCCTTTCGGTTCTATTCTTGTCTGCAGGACTCTATTCGGGCCTATGCTGGCCTATGGGGTTCTCGGTTTGGGTGTATTCTCGCCTGCGGGACTTCTGTTCAAACTTATTCTGGCCAGTGGGACTCTCCATTCGGGCCTATCCTCGCCTCCAGAACTCTCCGTTTGGACCAATTCTTGTCTCCGGAACTCTATTTGGGCTTTTTCTTGCTTGCGGGACTGTGTTCTGGCCAATTGTTGCCTCCCGGCCTCCTCTATTTGGGTGTATCCTTGCCTGAGGGACTCTGTTCGGTCCTATTTCGAGCCTGTGAGACTCTCTGTTCAGGCCTATTCTTGCCTCCGGGACTCTCCACTCGGGCCTACTGTTACCTGCAGGACTTTGGGGCTTCGGCTTACCTCTGGTGCTCCTGTATTCGCTCAAGTTCTTGCCTCCGGGGCTCCACGATTTGGGCTTGTTTGTGAGTACGGGGCTCCCTTATTCGGGCCTGGTTTTCCATGCGGGGCTCCGCTATTCGGGGCCCATGAGGGCTACACTATACGACTGTACAATGCAGAATATAGATTATATAGAACATAGAAATAGAGAAAATACGATGTAGAGTACAGAATTAAAAATACAGAATGAAGAGTGTGGATTACAGATTATACGATATAGAAAATTCTGGAATGTAGGAAGTAGAATATAGAAGAATGCATGTGTAATATAGAAGAATGGAGGATATGGAACATGGAATATAATATGCAGAGAAATAGAAATAAATAGTAGAACATAGAACTTTGAATATATAACATATAATACAGAGAATGGAACATAGAAGCTGAATTATGGAAGAATATAGAAATAGAATATAAAAGAATATATAGAACACAGGATTATAAATGATACGATATAGAAAATAATGGAATAGAATGTACCACGTAAAATATGGAGTATAGGAGAACAGTATATAGAATAGAGACTATAAGGGTAGAGAAAATACAAGATATTCTATGTTGTACATTTTGTATTCTTCTGTATTCTATATTCTAAGTTTTATATTCTATTTCTGTATTCTGTATTCTTTATTCCAAACTCTCTACACCATGTTCTATTTTCAAAGTTCTTTCATATTCTATCTTCAGTGTTCTATATTCTATATTTTTCTACATAAAATATTCCTCTAGATTGCATATTTCATATTCCATTATTTTATACTGTACATACTGCACTCTATAGTTTAAGTTCTTCCACATTCTGTATTCTTTATTTTACATCCTAAATTCTATGTTTTATGTTCTTTCATATTCTTCTAGTTTCTGTTTTTCTATATACTATATTTTCCTGTAATCTCTATTCCATATTCTAATTTATTACTTCTACATTCTATATTCTTCTACATTCCGTAGTCTATATTCTTCTAAATTTTATATTCCCTATTTTACATTCAATACTCTATATTCCATTGTCTTCTGTATTCTATAATCTATATTCTTCTATATTGTGTGTTCTCTATACTTTAATATTTGATAGTTTGTATTCTATATTCTGTTCTTTATTCTCCTTATTAATATTCTATATTCTGTATTTTCTATATTTTGTTGCATACTCTTCTATATTCCATGTTCTTTTTCCATATTCTATATTTTTCTATATCGTTTTCTGTATTCTATATTCTACATTCTATAATCTATATTCTTCTAAAGTCTGGATAATATATTCTTCTATCTTGTATATTCTGTATTTTACATTCTAAATTCTATATTCCATAATCTTCTATATACTATAATGTCTATTCTCTATATTATGTATTTTTCATTCTCTATTCTGTATTCTACATTCTAAATTCTTTTTCTATATTCTATTGTCTGTATTCTATATTTTTTTCTGTATTCTGTATTTTCTATAATTTTCTGTATTCTATATTCCATATTGCATATTCTGTATAGTATATTCTACATTCTATATTCTCATATTCATCTTCTATATTCTATAGTCTATAATTCTACATTCTATATTCCAGAATCTTCTAGTTTCTATAATCTTCTATATTCTATGTTCTTTATTCTATATTTTATATTCTACATTTTGTATTCTACTTTGCACATACTCTATTCTATATTTATCTCTATTCTTTATTTTTCTATATTCTCTAGTCCCTAGTCTGTATTCTATATTCTATGTTCTATATTCTATATTTTTATATACTATGTTCTTCAGTATTCTACATTCTGTATTCCATATTCTATATTCTACGTTCTGCATTCTATATGCTATATTCTTATATGTTCTGTATTCCATACTTTCCTACATTCTTACTCTACATTCTATATTCTCTTATAATCTATGCTACTCTATCTGATATATTCTATATTATACATTCTATATTCAAAATTCCAGTCTACATTCTCTATTATAAAATTTTCAATATTCTTTATTCTTCTCTATTTTCTATTCCATATTCTGTGTTCTCCATTCTACATTCTGTATTCCATTTTCTTCTATATTCTATTCTACATTTTATATTTAAAATTTTCTGAATTCTATATTCTATATTTTATTGTATATTCTACCTTCTAATCTCTATATTCTATAGTCTTCTGTAATCTAATATTCTCTGATATCTCTATTCTACATTCTATGTTTTGTAATCTATATTCTTCTACTTTCTCTATTCTGTATTCTTCAATCGTGTACACACTATACCCTATATTCCCTATTTGTCAGTATTCTATTTTCTTCTACTTTCTATCTTTATATTCTGTAGTCTGTCATTTATATTCTTTATTCTTCTATATTCTGCATTTTATATCCTATATCTTCTATATTTTAAATTTATGTTCTATGTTTTCCTATATTCTGCATTCTGTATTTTTCAATATTCTATATTCTTCTATAATTATATTCTACATTCTCCTTTTTTCCATATTCCAGTCTTCTATACTCTATATTCTTCTATATTCTTTTTTCTTTTATATTCTCTATTGAATCTTTTATGTTCTATGTTCTTCTATATACTATATTCCTCTATATTCTATAGTCCATATTCTATATTCTACTTTCTAAATTCTTCTATATTCTGTATTTTATATTCTACATTTTAATTCTATATTCTTCTATGTTCTATATTTTTATATTTTTCCGTATTCCAGGTTCTATATTCCATACTCTGTATTCTATATTCAAACTTCTATGTTCTGTATTCTTTATTTATCTATATACTATATTTTTCTGTATGGTATATTCTATGTTCCATATTCTATATTCTATATGCTACATTCTATCTGTATTCTTCTATAATTTACATTCTATATTCCATAATTTTCTGTTCTATAATCTGTATTCTATAGTCTTTATTCTGTATTTTATATTCTGTATTCTACTTTCTATATTCTAAATTCTGTATTCTATGTTCGACATTATAGAAGAATATAGCATGAAGAATAGAGAATATAGAAGAAAATAGAATATAAATATAGAATACAGAAGAATATAAAATGTAGGATGTAGAATACAGAATAGAGAATGCAAAATGTAGAATGAACAATTTCAGAGTATATAGATTATAGAATACAGAAGATTATAAATTATAAAATATAGAAGATTGTGGAATAAAGAATGTAGAATGTAAAATATAGAATATAGGAGAATAGGGAATATAGAAGAATACAGAATATTGACTATAGTAGAAAGAACATGGAATATACAAAACACAAAAATATAGTGTATGTAAAAATATAGAAAATAGAAGATTCAATATAGTATATAGAAAAATATAGAATATAGAATATAGAATACAGAATGTAGAATATAGAAGATTTTAGAATATAGAATGTAGAATACACAATATGGAATAAAGAATACAGAAGAATATAGTATACAGAAGAATATAGAATATAGAACATAGAACATCAAATATAGAATAGAGAGTATGGAATATAGGATATAGGAAAATACAGAATATAGAAAAACAGAATTTAGAATGTAGAATACGGACTATAGAAGGATATAGTATATAGAACAATATTGAACATAGAATACAGAAGGTAGAATACGGAATAAAAAAGAATATAGAAAATAGTACAATATAGAATATACAAGAATATGGAACATAGAAGAATATAAACAAGAACATAGATTAGAGAATATGCATTACAGAAGACTATAGAATATAAAATATCAAATATAAATTTAGAATATAGGAGAATATAGAATATAGAAGGCTATAGAAAATACAAGAAAAAGAATATAGTAGAGAGTAGAATACAAAATATGGAAGAATAGAGAACATAGAAGAATTAGAATATAAAATACAGAAGAATATAGAATATACATTATAGAAGAATATACACAATAGAAGAGTATACAAGACAGAATATAGATTAACAAGAACATAGAATACAGAATTTAGAATATACAAAGTAGAATGTAGAATACTGAATATAAAATATAGAATAAAGACTATACAATACAGATTATAGAATATAGAAAGTTACATAATGTAGAATGTAAAATACAGAAGAATGCAGAATATAGAAGAATACACAATACAGAATGTAGAATATAGCATATACAATATAGAATATGGGACATAGAATATACCATACAGAAAAATATAGTATATAGAAAAATAAAGAATATAGAACACAGAAGTTTGAATATACAATACAGAATACAGAGTATGGACTATAGAACCTAGAATATGGAAAAATATAGAAATAGAATATAAAAGAATATAGAATACAGAATATAGACTATAGAAGAATTTAGAATGTAGAATGTAGAATATGGACTATAGTTTATAGAGGAATACAGTACATAGAAGAACATAGAACATAGAAAATACAATACAGAATATAAAAGAAAAAAGTATATAGAAGAATCTGGAATATGGAAAATACGAGAATGCAGAATATAATTATAGAAGAATATAGAATACTGAAAAATATAGAATACAGAATATAGGAAAACAGAGCATAAATTTAGAATATAGAAGATACAGCATATAGAATGCAGAATGTAGAAGAATAAAGAATATAGATGACAGACTACAGAATATAGAACATAGAAGAAAATAGAATATTGACAAATAGTGAATATAGGGTATAGGATATACACTACTGAAGAATATAGAATAAAGTAGAAGCATACAGATTACAAAATATAGAAGAATATAGAAGGTAGAATAGAGAATA
This sequence comes from Loxodonta africana, assembly GCF_030014295.1. Taxonomy (NCBI): domain Eukaryota; kingdom Metazoa; phylum Chordata; class Mammalia; order Proboscidea; family Elephantidae; genus Loxodonta; species Loxodonta africana. The sequence continues at coordinate 93,652 of NW_026974944.1, read as the reverse complement.
TAAGAGATTATTAGATTACAGAAGAATACAGAATATAGTGATTAGAAGGTAGAATACACAATAAAAATATAGAATTCAGAAAAATTTAGAATATAAAATGTAGAACACAGAATATAGAAGAAAATGGAATATAGAATTTAGAAAGGAGAACATATAATATGGAATACAGAGTAGAGAAGAATAAAGAATATTGAAAAATTTAGAATAAAGAAAAGAATGTAGACTGTAGAATATTGAGTATAGAATTTAGAATGTACAATATAGAATATAGCAGATAGAAGAACAGAGATTACAACACAATATAGAAAGTAGAATAAGAATGTAGAAAAGTATAGAATACAGAACATAGAAGAATATGGAATGTAGAATATGGAATATAGAATACAGAAGAATATAGGATATAAAAAATATAGAACATCGAATATGGAATAGAGAATATAGAAAAACAGAATAGAGTATGTACAAAGTAGAATATAGAATATAAAATATAGATTATAGAATATAGAAGATTCTGGAATATAGAATGTAGAATAAAATATAGAAGATAGAAGATGGAAAATAAGAGAATATAGAAAGTAGAATATAGTATACAGAATATGCAATATGGAATATATAAAACAAAAAATAGAATACAGAAAATTGAAAAATATATACAATATAGAAAACAACATTGACTATAGAATACAGACAATGAAATTGAGAAAATATAAAATGTAGCATACAGAATATAAAACAGAATAAAAATACATAATGTAAATAATATACATTATAGACTATAGAAGACTATGGAATATAGACTGTAAAATAGACTGTAGAATGTAAAATACAGAATATACAATATAGAAGAATATATGAGACAGACTATAGAAGAATAGAGTATAAAATGTAGACTGTAGAATACAGAAAATTATATAGATAAATATAGAATATAGAAAAAGAACATTGAATACAGAACACAGAGTATGGAACATAGAATATATAGAGTACAGAAGAATATAGAACATAGAATATAGAATGTAAAGTGCAAAATATAGAATATAAAATAAAGTATAAAGAACACAGAATATAGAAGAATACAGATTGTAGAATATAGAAGATAATGGAATATAGAATACAGAATATACAATATAGAAGAATATAGAATACAGAACATAGAAGAATATAGAAGGAAGAATGTAGACTATAGAATACAGAAAAATATAGAATATAGAAGAATATGGAAGAACATTGAATAAAGAATTTAGAATGTAGAATACAGAACATAGAATATGGAAGAATTTAAAATATACAATATAGAATATGAAATATAGAATATAGAAGAATATTGTATGTAGAAAAATATAGAATGTAAAAAAATTAGAACATCGAATAGAGAATACAGAGTATGGAATATAGAATGTACAAAAATATAGAATATAGAAGAACATAGATTATAGAATATAAAGAATTTAAAATATAGAATATGGAACATAGAACACTGAAGATAGAATACAGAATATAAAAGAACTTTTAAAATAGAAGAGTATAGTTTATAGAGGATTTGGAATAAAAAAATTATAGAATATACATTATAGAAGAATATAGCATAAAGAATACAGAATATAGAAGAAAATAGAATATAAATTTAGAAATCAAATACTGAAAAATGTACAATGAGAATATAGAATGCAAAACAGAGAATGAAGAATTTAGGAGAATATAGATTATAGAATATAGAAGATTATAAATTACACAATATAGAAGATTATGGAATATAGAATGTAGAATGTAAAATATAGAATATAGGAGAATATAGAATGTTGAATACAGTAAAAGAATATGGAATACAGAATACACAAAAATATAGTATATGTAAAAATATAGAAAATAGAAGAATGAATATAGAACATAGTATATAGACAAATATAGAATATAGAAGAATATAGAATGTAGCATATAGAATAGAGAATGTAGACTATAGAAGATTTTAGAATATAGAATGTAGAATATACAATATGGAATACAGAAGAATATAGTATAGAGAAAAATATAGAATATAGAACATGGAACATCAAATATAGAATAGAGAGTATGGAATATAGGATATAGGAAAATATAGACTATAGAAGAACATAGAATTTAAAATGTGGAATATAGCAGAATTTAGATTATGGAATATAGTATATAGAAAGATATAGTACATAGAAGAATATTGAACATGGAACACAGAACACAGAGGATAGAATGCAGAATATAGAAAATAGTAGAATATAGAATATACTAAGAATATGGAATATAGAAGACTATAAACAAGAATATAGATTATAGAATATACATTGCAGAATATAGAATACAAAATACAGAAGAAGATTGAATATAAATTTAGAAAATAGAAGAATATAGAAGGCTATAGAAAATGCAAGAAAAAGAATATAGTAGAGTGCAGAACACAGAATATTGAAGAATACAGAATATAGAAGAATTAGAATATAGAATACAGAAGAATAGAGAATATACATTATAGAAGAATATACACAATAGAAGAGTATACAATACAGAATATAGATTATAGAAGAACTTAGAATATAGAAAGTAGAATGTAGAATACAGAATATAAAATATGGAATAAAGACTATAGAATATAGAAAAGTATGGAACGTAGAAAGTAAAATGTAGAAGAATATAGAATACAGAATATAGAACATAGAACACAGAATGTAGAATATAGCATATAGAATATGGAGCATAGACTATACCATACAGAAAAATATAGTATATAAATAAATAAAGAATATAGAACATAGAAATTTGAATATACAATAAAGAATACAGAGTACGGAATATAGAACCTAGAATATGGAAAAATATAGACATAGAATATAAAAGAATATAGAACATAGAAGAATATAGAATTTAGAATGTAGAATATAAAATACAGAATATAGAATTTAGAATGTACAATATAGAATATGGACTATAGAATGTAGAATACAGAAGAATATAGGCTATAAAAACTACAGAATATAGAACATCGAATATGGAATATAGAATACAGAGTATGGAATAGAGAATAAAGGAAAATATAGAATAGAGATAAATATAGAATATAGAATAGAGTAAGTACAAAGCAGAATACAGAATATAAAATATAGAATAAGGAACATAGAATATAGAAGAACATAGATTACAGAATATAGAAGATTCTCTAATATAGAATGTAGAATTAAATACAGAATATAGAATATAGAAGATGGAATGTAAGAGAATATAGAATGTAGAATGTAGTATACAGAATATGCAATTTGGAATATAGAACACAGGAAATTATAAAAATATAAACCATAGAAAGAAACACTGAATATAGAATACAGAAAATGGAATATAGGAAAATACAGAATTGAGAATATAAAATATAGAATAAAAATACATAATATATAGAATATACATTATAGCATATAGAAGATTATGGAATATAGAATATAAAGAATATACAATATAGAAGAATATATGATACAGACTATGGAAGAATATAGTGTATAGAATGTAGAATACAGAATACAGAAAATTACATACAAAAATATAGAATATAGAAAAAGAACATTGAATATAGAACACCGAGTATGGAATATAGTATATAGAAAATATAGACTATAGAAGAATATAGAATACAAAATATAGAATATAAAATGAAGTATAAAAACACAGAATATAGAAAATAGAAGTCAAAATAGAATGTAAAATACAGAATATACAATATAAAAGAATATAGAATACAGATCATAGAAAATATAGAATATAGAAGGAAGAATATGAAATATAGAATACAGAAAAATATAGTCTATAGAAAAATATAGAATATGGAAGAATATAGAATTTAGAATGCAGAATATAGAATACAGAACACAGAATATAGAAGAATTTAAAATATAGAATGCAGAATATTGAATATGAAATATGCAATATAGAATATAGAAGCATATTGTAGGTAGAAAAATATAGAATATAGAACATCAAATATATAATACACAGTATGGAATATAGAATGTAAAAAATATAGAATATAGAAGAACATACATTATAGAATATAGAGAATTTAAAATATAGAGTATGGAACATAGAACACTGAAGATAGAATACAGAATATAAAAGAATTTTGAAAATAGAATATAGTGTATTCTTCTATATTTTACATTCTACACTCCATAATTTTCTATATTCTATAATCTGTATTGTATAGTCTTTATCCTATATTTTATATTCTGTATTCTACACTCAACATTCTATGTTCTAAATTCTGTATTATATGTTCTTGTATAATCCATATTCTGTATTATATAGTCTTCTATTGTGTATATTCTTCCATGGAATGTAGAATATACAAAAATATAGATTATAGAATATAGAGAATTCAAAATATAGAATATGGAACATAGAACACTGAAGATAGACTACAGAATATTAAAGAAATTTGAAAATAGAAGAATATAGTATATAAGGGATTTGGAATAAAGAAGAATATAGAATATACATTATAGAAGAACATAGCATAAAGAACAGAGAACATAGAAGAAAATAGAATATAAATTTAGAATATAGAATACAGAAGAATATAAAATGTATAATATAGAATACAGAATATAGAATGTAAAATATAAAATGAAGAATATAGAAGAATATAGGTTATAGAATATAAAAGATTATAAATTATACAATATAGAAGATTATGGAATACAGAATGTAAAATATAAAATATAGGAGAATATAGAATATGGAATATAGAAGAACATAGAATGTTGAATATGGTACATAGAATATGAAATATAAAATACACAAAAATATAGTATATGTAAAAATATAGATTGAATATAGAATATAGAATAGAGGAAATTATAGAATATAGAAGAACATAGAATATAAAATGTAGAATATAGTATAGGGAATATGAAAAATGGAATACAGAATATAGAATACAGAAAAATACAGTATATAGAAAAATATAGAATATAGAACATAGAACATCGAGTATACAATTTGGAGTATGGAATATAGAATATAGAAAAATATAGAATATAATGACATAGAAGAATATAGAATATAGAAGAACATACAGTATAGAATGTAGAATGTAGAATAAACCAAAATCACACCAAACCTGCTGCCGTCGAGTCGATTCCGACTCATAGCAACCCGGGTGGCATAGTGGTTAAGTGACCAAGAGGTCAGCAGTTTGAATCTGCCAGGCGCTCCTTGGTAACTCTGTGGGGCAGTTCTACTCTGTCCTGTAGGGTCACTATGAGAATGTAAAATACAGAATTCACAATATAGAATACAGAAGAATATAGATTATAGAATATATGCGATTATGGAACACAGAATGTAAAATACAGAATATAAAACATTGAAGAATATGGAATATAGAAGAATATAGAATATAGAAGAACATAGAATAGAGAATACAGAATGTTGAATATAGAATGTAGGATATACAATATGGAATATAGAATACAGAAGAATATAGTATATAGAAAAATATAGAATATAGAACATAGAACATCAAATATAGAATACAGAGTATGGAATATAGAATACAGGGAAATATAGAATATAGAATGTAGAATGTAGAGAAGGGAATATGAAAAATGGAATACAGAATATAGAATACAGAAAAATACAGTATATAGAAAAATATATAATATAGAACATCGAGTATAGAATACAGAGTATGGAGTATAGAATATAGGAAAATATAGATTATAGAAGAACATAGAATATAGAACGTAGAATATAGAAGAATTTAGAATATAGAATATTAAATATAGAATATAGAAGAATATAGTATTTATAGGATAAATTATAGAATAAATTTATATTATAGAACACAGAACATGGAAGATAGAATACAAAACATAAAAGAATATAGAAAATAGTAGAATATAGAATATAGAAGAATACAGATTATAGAATATACATTACAGAAGAATATAGAATACAGAATATAGAATATAAATTTAGAATATAGAACATAGAACATAGAATATAGATGACAGACAATAGAATGTAGACTATAGACAGAAGACAGAATACAGAATATTGACAAATATCATATATAGGATATACAATATAGAAGAATTTAGAATGTAGAAGAATATAGATTATAGAATATAAAGAATATAGATGGTAGAATATGGAATATAAAACATAGAATATAGAATGTACATTATAGAACAGTATAGAATATCGAGTTTAGAATGTAGAATAAAGAATACAGAATTCAGAACATAGAATATAGAAGAAAATAGAATATAGCAAAATTTGGAGTATAGACTATAGAAGAAAATGAAATATAGAATATATAATGTAGAATATAGATTACAGAATAGAGAAGAATAAAGAATATAAAGAATTTAGATTATCGAATGTAGACTGTAGAATATAGATTACACAATACAGAATATAGAATATAGAACAATATAGATTATAGAACATAGAAGAATGTAGAATACAGAATGTAGAGTGTAAAATATAAAATATAGAGGAATATAGAATACAGAACATGGAAGAATATAGAATGTAGAATATAGAATACAGAAGATAGAATATAGAACACAAAAAAATAGAGTATATGGAAGAATATAGAACATAGAACACAGAAAATAAAAGAATATAGAATATAGATGAATATAGAATGCAGATTATATAAGAATATAGAATATAGAAGGATATAAAAGAAAATAGAATATAGAATACAGAATATTGAAGAATATAGAATGATATAGAATATAGAAGAATTAGAATATATTATATAGAAGTATAAAGAAAAAAGAACATACATTATAGAATATAGATGATAGAAGACTATACAATACAGAATATAGAATATAAATTTAGAATATAGAATGTAGAAGAATATGAATATAAAATGCAGAAAATTGAATATGGAATATAGAATGTTGAAAAATATGGTCTATAGAATACAGGAAATAAGATATAGAATATATGGTATAGAAGAATACAAAACATAGAATGTAGAAAAATATGGATTATAGAATGTGGAATATACAAAAATATACAATATAGCAAAATATAGACTATAGAATTTAGACAGTAGAAAATAGAATAAAGCATATAGAATATAGAAAATAATATAGAATATAGACAAATTTAGAAGATAGAATGTAGATTATAAAATATAGAATACAGAATAAAGAATAGAGAACAAAAAATATACAAGAATTTAGAATGTAGACTGTAGAATATAGAATGTAGAATGTAGAATAAAAAATACAGAATATAAAATATAGACTAAAGAATATACAAAAATATAGATTATATAACATTATAGAATACAGAATGTAAAATATAGAATAAGGAATGCAGAAGAAAAGAGAATGTAGAATGGGCAATATAGAATATAGAATATGAAATATGAAATAAAGAACAATATAGCATATACAAAAATATAGAGCATAGAACATCAAATATGGAATATAGAATACAGAGTATGGAATACAGAATATAGAAAAATATAGAATAAAAATGTATAAGAATATAGAAGTATATAGAATATAGAGTGTAGAATGTAGACTACAGAGTATATAATAATAAACATAGATTACAGAATTTAGAAGATTATGGAATATAGAATGTAAAATATAAAATATAGAAAAGTATAGAATATAGAATATACAATATTGACCAATATGGAATGTAGAATATAGAATATAATATGTAAAATGTACAATATAGTAGAATACAGAATATAGTGTACAGAATCTAGAATGTGGAAGTATATACAATATGGAATACAGAAAATATAGAATTTAGAATATAGAAAATAGAATAGAGAATACAGACTACAGAAGAATATAGATTATATAATATAGAAGAATATAGAAAATAGAATGTAGAATATATAATCTGGAATACAGAATATAGATTGTAGAGTGCAGAATATAGAATATAGAACACAGAATATACAAGAGAGAAGAATAAAGAATATTGAATAATTTAGAATATAGAATGTAGACTGTAGAATATAGAATGTAGAATTTATTATACAAAATATAGAATAAAGTATATAGAATATAGAAGAATATAGATTATAGAATATAGAAAAATATAGTATATACAATGTAGAATATAGAATGTGGAATATAGAATACACAAGAATATAGTACATAGAAGAATACAGAATACAGAACATAGAACACAGAATAAAAAAGAATATAGAATATAGAGGAATAGATAATATAGAATATAGAAGAATTTAGAATATAGAAGAATATAAAATACAGGAAACTGAAGAATGCAGAATATGGAAGAATATAGAATTAGAATATTGAATACAGAAGAATATAGAATATACGTTATAGAAGAATATAGACAATAGAAGACTATACAATACAGAATATAGAATTTAGAACATAGAATATAAAATATAAAATAAAGATATAGAATATAGAAGAATACAGATTATAGAAGATGAGGGAATATAGAATGTAGAACACAAAATACAGAATATAGAATACGGAATATAGAGGAATATAGCATATAGAATACAGAGTATAGAATATGGAACATAGAATATAGCATACAGAAAAATATAGTATATACAAAAATTTAGAAGATAGAACATTGAATATACAATATAGAATACATGGCATGGAATATAGTACATAGAATATAGAAAAATATAGAAGTAGAATATAAAAGAATATAGAATATAGAAGAATATAGAATTAAGATGCAGAATATAGAATACTAAACATAAAATGTAGAATATAGAATATGGAATAGAGAATATAGAAAAATACAGAATAGAGAAGAGTATAGAATATAAAATTTAGACTACAGAATATAGTATAGAAGATTATGGAGTATAGAAGAATATAGAACGTAGAGTGTAGAATATGGAATATAGAATACAGAAAAATATAGTACATAGAGAAATATAGGATATTCAACATAGAACATGGAACATCAAATATAGAATACAGAGGATGGAACATAGAATATAGAAAAATATAGAATATAGAAGAACATAGAATATACAATTTAGAATGTAGAATATAGAATACAGAATATAGAAGAATTTAGAATACAGAATGTAGAATATAGAGTATGGAATATGGAATATAGAAGAATATAGTATATAGAGAACTCTAGAATATAGAACTTAGAAGAGAATACAGAACATAGAAGAATATAGATTATAGAAGAATATGGAATATATGAGAATATAGAATATACATTATAGAAGAATACAGAGTATTGGAATATGGAATATAGAATATACAAGAACATAGAAAATAGATTACAGAGGAATATAGAATATAGAGTTTAGAAGGTAGGATATAGAATAAGGAATATAGAACTCAGAATATAGAATACAGAAGTATACAAACCCAGTGCCGTAGAGTCGATTCCGACTCATAGCAACCCTATAGGACAGAGTAGAACTGCCCCATAGAGTTTCCAAGGAGCGCCTGGCATAGAACTTAGAAAAATTTAGAATATAGAAGAAAACGGAATATAGAATGCAGAATGTAGAACATAGAATATGGAATACAGAATAGAGAAGAATAAAGACTATAGAAGAATTTAGAATGTAGAATGCAGACTGTAGAATAGAAAATACAGAATATAGAATATGGACTATGGAATATAGAATACAGAAGTATATAGTATATAGAAAAATATAGAATACAGAATATAGAACATAGAACACCAAATATGGAATATAGAATACAGAGTATGGAATATAGAAAAATACAGAATAAAGAAGAATATAGAACATAGAATAATATAGAAAAGAGAATATAGAATATAGAAAAATATAAAAAAATATAGTAGATAGTAAAAAGAAGAATGTAGAATATACAATAACATGGAATATAGAATATAGAAGAATGTAGAATACAGAATATGGAATATAGAGTATAGAAGAATACATCATATAGAAAAATATACAACATAGGACATAGAATATAGAATATAAAAGAATATATATACTGAATATAGAAGAACATAGAAGAAGGATATAGAATATAGAAGGTTATAGAATACAGAAGATTATTGAATATAGAAGAATATAGAATATACATTATTGGAAAATATACAATACAGAGCATAGAATAAAGAATGTAGAGGAATATAGAGTATAGGAGAATTTCAAATATAGAATACAGGAGAATATAGAATATAGAAGAATATAGAATGTAGACTATTGATGAATATGGTATATAGAATATAGAACATACGATATACAATATACAATGTAGAAGAAAGTAGAATATAGATAATGCTTTGCTGTAGAATATAGAATATGAAATATAGAATATAGAAGATAAAACACAGAATATAGAATATTGATGAATATGGTATAAAGAATATAGAATAAAGGATATAGAATATACAATATAGAAGAATATAGAATGTAGAAGAATACAGATTATAGAATATTGAAGAATACAGAATATTGAATACAGAATGTAGAATATAGAACATACATTATTGAAGAATATAGAAGAACATAGATACAGAATGTAGGAGAATATAGAATAAAAATATAGAATATAGAAGAATAGAGAATACGGGGGAATATAGAAGATAGAACATAGAAGAAAATAGAATAGTGATGAATATGGTATATAGAATATAGGATATAGAATACACAATATAGAATTATATAGAATATAGAATGTAGGAGAATATAGAATAAAGAATTTAGAATGCAGAATATATAATATAGAAGAATATGGAATATAAAATTTAGAATGTAAAAGAATATAGTATATAGAAGGATAGAGAATATAGATTATAGAAGAATATAGAATATACAGTTTAGAAAGTAGAACATGGAATACAGAATAGAGAAGAATAAAGAATATACAAGAATTTAAAATATAGAATGTAGACCATAGAATACAGAATATAGAATATACAAGAATATATAGAAAAATATAGAATACACAGAGCAGAACGTAATCCATAGAATGTAGAAAACAGAACATAGAATATAGAAGAATATAGAATACAGAATATAGGATATTGATGAAAATGCAATATAGAATATAGAAGAATATAGAATATAGAACATTGATGAATATGACATATAGAATATAATCTATAAAATGTACACTATAGAAGAATATAGAATGTAAAATATAGGATATAGAATATGGAATGTAGAATATAGAAGAACATAGAACAAAGATGAAAATGGAATATAGAATGGAAGATACAAAATATAGAATATAGAAAATAAAAGTACATCGATTATAGAATATAGAAGAATACAGAATGTAGAATATAGTATATAGAACAAAGAACATAGAATACAGAATATAGAAGAATACAGATTATGGAACATAGAAGAATATAGAATATATAAATATAGAAGAATAAACTACATAGAATATTGATGAATATAAAACAAGATATAAAATATGGAAAATAAAAGAACACAGAATAAAGAATATAGAATGTAGAAGTATATTGATTATAGAATACACAAGAATATAAATTATTGAATACAGAAGAATATAGAATGTAGAATATAGGAAATAGAATATAAGAGAATAAAAAATACAGAATATAGAGAAACATAGTATATAGAACATAGAACAAAGAGAATATAGAATGTAGAATACAGAATATAGAATATAGAGTACAGAATATAGAAGATAGAATATAGAATGTTGAATGTAGAATATAGAATACGAAATATAAAAAAACAGAATATAGATAAATACAGAATATAGAAAAGTATAGAGTAGAGAATGTAGAGGAATATAGAATATAAAAAATCAAATATAGAATATAGAACATACAAAGTAGAGTATAGAATATAGAAGAATATAGACTACAGATTATAGAAAATAGATTATAGGATACTGAAGAATATGGTATATAGAATATAGAAGAATATAGAATGTAGACTATAGAATATGGAATACAGACTATAGAAGAATACAGTATATAGTAGAATATAGAATATAAAATATAGAACACAGAATATCAAATATAGAATAGAGTATGGAATATAGAATATAGAAGAATACAGAATAGAGATGAACATAGAATATAGATTTTAGAATGTAGAATATAGAAGAATTTAGAATATAGAATGTTGAATGTAGAATATGGAATATGGAATAAATAATATAGAACACAGAAGAATATGATATATAGAAGAATATAGAACATAGAAGATAGAATACAGAATATAAAAGAATATAGATTATAGGAGAATGTAGAACACAGAATACAGAAGAATATAGAACATCGAAGAATATAGAATATTGATGAATACAGTATATTGAATATAGAATACAGGATATAGGACATACAATATAGAAGAAAATAGGATATAGAAAGTAGAAGAATATAGATTAAAGAATATAGAAGAATATAGAATGTAGAGCATAGAATATAGAATATAGAAGAACATAGAATATACAAGAATACAGAATATAGAGTTTAGAATGTACAGTACAGAATATACAGTTCAGAATATAGAATAAATATAGAGTATAGAAAAATTTAGAATATAGAATAATACAGAATATAGAATACAGAACACAGAATATAAATGAGAGAGGAATAAAGAATATAGAAGAATTTAGAATATAGAATGCAGACTATAGATTGCGCAATACAGAATACGGAATGTAGTATATGGAATAAAGAATATAAAATAAAGAAGAATATAGTATATAGAAAATATAGAATACTGACAAATATGGAATATAGAATATAATGTGTAAAATGTGAAATAGAAGAACATAGAATATAGAATACAGAATATGGAATGTAGAGGTATATAGATTATACAATACAGAAGCATATAGAATAGAGAATACAGAGCATACAACAGAGAATATAGAATTCAGAAGAATATAGATTATAGAATATAGAAGTATATAGAATACAGAAAATTTAGAATATAGAATGTAGAGTGAGAATATAGAAAACATTAGAATATACAATGAAGAATGTAGAATATAGCATATAGAAGAATAAAGATTATAGAATATAGAATGCACAAAGCAGAATATAGAGTACAGAATATAGAATGTAGAATATAGATGAGTATAGAATTAGAATATAGAATTTAGAACAAAAAATATAGAATATAAAAAATATACAAGAATTTAGAATATAGAATGCAGACTGTAGAATACAGAATATAGAAGAATGTAGATTATAGAATGTAGAATATAAAATATAGAAGAATATGCAATATAGAATATAGAAGAATGTAGAATATAGAATTTGGAAGATAAATTATAGAATATAGAAGAATATAGTATAGAGAAGGATATAAAATATGGACGAATATAAAATATAGAACAATATAGAATAGAGAATGTACATTATAAAAGAATATAGACTACAGAATATAGAAGATAATAGAATGTAGAATATAGAAGATGACAGAACATAGAAAATAGATTATAGAAGAATACAGAATAGTGATGAATATGGTATATAGAATATAGGATATGGAATATACAATATAGAATAAAGAATGTAGAATACAGATTATAGAATACAGAGGAATATAGAAAATAGAACGTAGTATGGAGAATGTAGAATATGTAATACAGAATATAGAAGAAAATAGAATATAGAGTTTAGCATGTAGAATATAAAATAAAGAATATAGAATTCAGAATATAGAATATAGAGGGATATAGAATACAGAAAAATGTAGAATACAGAATGTAGAATATGAACACACAATATAGAAGAATACAGAATATAATATGTAAAACATAGAAAATAGAACACAGTATTTAGAATATAGAATATTGAATATAGAAGATACAGATTATAGAACATAGAAGAATATAGAATGAAGAAAGTAGAATATAGAAGAATATAGAATATGGTATATAGAAGAATATAGAATACAGAATATGGACTAAGAAATATAGAATATTGAATAGAGTACATAGAAGAATATAGAATACAGAATATTGACGAATATTGAATATAGAAGAATATAGATTTAGAACACAGAAGAATATACGGTATAGAGAACAAAATATAGAATGTAGAATTTAGAACGTAGAAGATGGGATATAGAAGAATACAGAATATAGGATATTGACAAAAATGGAATACAGAATATGGAATACAGATTACAGAAGAATGTCTTACATACAAAAATATAGAATATCGATAAAAATGGAATATAGAATATAATATATAAAATGTACAACATAGAAGAACGTAGAATGTTGTATATACTATACAGTATATACAACACAGAACATAGACTGTAGAAGTACATAGATTATAGCATATAGAAGTATATAGAAAATAGAATTTAGAATATAGAACATAGAATAGAGAATATAGAATACAGAAGAATATAGATTTTAGAATATAGAAGAATGTAGAATGTAAAATATAGGATACAGAATATAGAAGAATATAGAATATAGAAAAATTTAGAATATAGAATGTAGAGTGGAGAATATAGAATATAGAAGAATGTAGAATATAGAAAACAGAATTTAGAATGTAAAATGTAGTATATAGAATATACAATATAGAATAAAGAATATAGAACAGAATGTGGATTATAGAATATAGAAGAATATAGAGTACAGAACATAGAACATGGATCATAGAAGAAAGAAAACAGAAAATATAGATTATAGAACATCGATGAAAATGGAATAAAAAATATACAATATACAAGAATATAGAATATAGAGTTTAGAGGTATTTTTTTATATTATAGAATATCAAGGAATATAGAATATTGAATGCACAATGAAGAATATAGAATATAGAAAAATATAGATTATAGAATACAGGGTGATATAGAATGTAGAATATACAATATAGAAGAATATAGAATACAGAATGAAGAAAGTAGAATATAGGATATAGGATATAGAATACAGAGTCTGGAACACACAACATAGAATATGGAATATAAGATATAAAATATACAAAATAAAAGAATACAGAATATAGAATGTAGAAGTATATTGATTATAGAATATAGAAGAATATAGATTCTAGAATAGAGTGTAGAATGTAGAGTATACAATATAGAATACAGAATATAGAAAAATACAGAACATAGAAGAATATAGAATATACAGTTAGAACATAGAAGACAGAATATAGAAGAACGTAGAATATAGAATGTGGAATATAGAGCACAGAATATAAGATACAGAATATAGAAGAGTATAGATTACAGAAGAATATAGAGTATAAACGATCGTATAGAATAATGTAGAATATAGTATATAAAATAGAGAAGAATAAAGAACATAGAAGAATGTAGACTGTTGAATATAAAATATAGTATATAGAATATTTAATATAGAATACAGAATAATACAGATTATACAATATAAAATCGTGGAATATAGAGAACAGAACATAGAATATAGATTATGGAATATAGAACACAAAAGATAAAAGAATATAGAACATAAATATTGGCTATTCACGAAAATGGAATATACAATATAAGATATAAAATAATCAGTATAGAAGAATATAAAATATACAATGTAGTAGATTATAAAATATATAACATAGAATGTAGAATACACAACATAGAATATAGAAGAATATAGATTGAGGAATACAGAATTTAGAATATAGAAGAATATAGATTACAGAATATAGAACGTAGAGTATAGAATATGGAATACAGTTTAAGAAATATGAATTATAGGATGTAGAAGAATATAGTATATAGAAGAATATAGAATACAGAATTATGACATATATGGAATACAAAATAAAATATATAAAATGTAGAATGTTCTATAGAATACAGAACACAGAATACAGAATGGAGAAATACATAGATTATAGAATATAGAAGAATTTAGAATGTAGAAGGGAATACAGAAGAATATAGATTATAGAATATAAGAGAATACAGAATAGAGAGTGTAGAATGTAGAACACAGAACACAGAATATAGCGTACAGAAGAATATAGAATATAGAAAATTTCTGAATATATAATGTTGAGTGTAGAATATAGAGTATAGAATACAGAATATAGAAGAATGTAGAATATAGAAAAATATAGAATATAGAATGCATAATATGGAATATACAATACAGAATATAGAATAATATAGTATAGAAAATAGAAGAATATAGAATGTAGTATATAGAATATCAAAGAATATAGAATTTAGAATATAGAATGTAGCATATAGAATATACAAGAATATAGATTAAATAATATCAAAAATATAGAATGTAGAATATAGAAGAATATAGAATATGGGATATAGAATATTGAAGAATATAGTATATAGAAGAATATAGAATATAGAACAGAACACAGAAGATAGAATATAGAATATAAAAGAAAATAGAATATAGAATAATGTAGAAAATAAAATCTAGAATATAGAAGGATATAGACTATAGAGAAATATAGAATACAGAGGAATATAGTGTATAGAATATAGAATACAAAATACAGAATAAAGAAAATAGAAGAATATAAAATATAGAAGAATATGGGATATAGAATATACATTATAGAAGAATATAGAATATAGAAGATTATAGTATACAGAATATAGAAGAATGTAGAATGTGGAATATAGAATACAGAAAACAGAATATAGAATGTAAGATCAAGAATCTAGATACTAGAATATAGCATATAGTAGAATATAGAACATAGAATATAGAAGAGTATAGAATATAGAATTTACAAAGTAGAATGTGGAATGTAGAATACAAAATATAGAATGTATAGAAGAAATTAGAATATAGAATGTAGAATATACAAATTAGAGAAATACAGATTATAGAATATGGAAGAATATAAATATAGAACATAGATTATAGAAAAATATAGAATATAGAAGAATACAGAATGTAGAATATAGAATACTGAAGAATATATTATATAGAAGAAAATAGAATATAAAAGAATATAGATATTGAATACAGAATTGTACAGAATATGGAATATAGAGTATAGAATGTAGAAAAATATAGAATACTGAATATAAAGGAATATACAATATAGAAAATTATAGAATATAAAAGAATATAGAATATACATTATAGAAGAATATACAATACAGAATGTAGAAGAACATAGCATATAAAATATAGAATGTGGAATATAGCATATAGAGGAATATAGACTACAGAATGTAGAAGATAAAATATAGAAGAATATGGTATATAGAATATACAATATAGAAGAATATAGATTATAAGATTATTGAAGAATGTAGAATGTAGATTATAGAATATAAAAGAATATAGATTATAGAACACAGAATATAGAGTTTACCATGTTGAATATAGAATAAAAAATATAGAATACAGAATGTAGAATATGGAATATAGAAGAATGTAGAATGTGGAACACAAGACATATAATACAGAATAGAGAAGAATAAAGAATATAGAAGAATTTAGAATATATAATACAGACTGTAGAATATAGATAATAGAATATAAAAGAGCATAGAATATAGAGCACAGAACATACAATATAGAATACAGAACATAGAAGTTAGAAAATAGAATATAGAAGAATATAGGATATTCACAAAAATGGAATATAGAGCATGGAATATAAGTCATAAAATATACAATATAGAGGAATATAAAGAATATAGAATGTAGAATATAGAATATAGAAGAATATAGATTAAAGAAAAAAATATAGAATATTAAATATAGTAGAATACAGAATGTAGAATATGGAATATACAATATAGTATATAGAAGAATATGGAATATTGACAAATATAGAATTTAAGATATAAAATACACAATTTAGAAGAATAAAAAATAGAATACAGAATACAGACTGTAGAAGTATATAGATTATAGAATATAGAAGAATATAGAGTATACAACATAGAAGGTAGAATAAGGAATATAGAACAAAGAACAGAGAATTTAGAATATAGAAGAATATAGATTATGGAATACAGAATATACAAGAATATAGTATATAAAAGAATATAGAACACATGACATAAAACATAGAATATTGATTATAAAGTATAAAATGTAGAATATAGAAGAATAAAAAATACAGAAGAATATAGAATATAGAATAGACTATAGAAGGATACAGAAAATAGATGTAGAATATGGAATATAGAATACAGAATATAGAAGTACATAGAATATAGCAGAATATGCAGTATAGAAGAACATAGAATAGAGGAGAATATAGAAGGCAATAGAATACAGGACACAAAAGAATATAGAAAACAGAAGAAAATATAATATCAAATATAGAAGACAATAGAAGATAGTAGATAGAAGACACAAGATGATAGGAGACAGATTGAACATAGAACACAGTACAAAGAATACCAAATATAGAAGAATATAGACTATACAGCACAGAATATTTAATATAGAAGAATATTAAATACAGAATTTAGAATGTAGACTATAGAAGAATATAGAGTACAGAATATAGAAGATAGAATATTGAAGAATACGGAATAAAGAATACAGAATGTAGGATACAGAATATATAATAATATAGAGTGTAGAATATAGAACATAGAATATAGAAGAATGTAAAATATAGAATGTAGAATATTAATAAAGAATATAGAATGATATAGAATAAAGGAGAATATAGAACATAAAATCTAGAATATAAAATATATAAGAATTTAGATTATAGCATATAGAAGAATGTAGAATGTGGAATACAGAATATATGTACAGTATATAGAAAATAGAAGAATATAGAATATATAACATAGAATGTAGAATATAAAATATATTTTAGAATACAGATTTTAGAATATAGAATACAGAATAAAGAATGTAGAATATAGACTGCAGAGTATAGAATATAGAATACAGAAGAATATAGAAAATGGAATAAAGAATATGGAATATAGATATAGAAGAATATAATATATAGAAGAATATTGAATATAGAATATGGAATGTGGGATGTAGAATATAGAGGAAAAAAGAATATAGAGGTATATAGAATATAGAAGAGTATAGAATATAGGAGGATATAGAATATACAAGGATATGGAATATAGAATAATATAGGATACATGATATAGAATAAAGCAGAATATAGACTACAGAATGTAGAATGTATAGAAGAATGTAGATTTTTGAAGAATATAGAATTTAAAATGTAGAGTATAAAATATAAAGACTATAGTATTTAGAATGTAGAATATAAAATAAGAGGAATACAGAATATAGAATACAGAATGTGAACTGAAGAATATAGAATGTAGAATATAGAAGAATATAGATTATAGCACATAGAGGCATACAGAATATGGCATGTAGAGTGTGGAATATAGTATACACAATGTGGAAGAATATAAAATATAAAAAATAGAAGTGTACAGAATATAGAATGTACAATATTGGATATAAAATATGGAATGTAGAATATATAAAATAGGACAGTATAGTTTATATAATATGGAATATAGAGTACAGAATATAGAATAAAGAACGTAGAGGATAGAAGATAGAATACAGAAGAGTATAGAATATAGAATATTGATGAATATAGAATATAAGACATAAAATATACAATATAGAAGAATATAGAATATAGAAATATATAGATTATAGAATATAGATAAATATAGAATGTAGATTATAGAATATAGAAGAATATAAAATATAGAATGTAAAAATAGAACATGGAATATAGAATATGGAACATAGAAGAACATAGTATTTAGAAGAATATAGAATATTGATGAATATGGCAAAAAGAATATAAGACATAAAATATACAATATAGAAGAATATAGAATACAGAATACAGAATGTACAAGTATATAGATTATAGAAAATAGAATGCAGAACGTAGAATATAGAATACAGTACATAGAATAGAGAATATAGCAGAATATAGATTATAGAATATAGAAAGTAAATGTAGAATATAAAATATAGACTATAGAAGACCATAGAATATAGAAGAATACAGAATATAGAATAGAGAAGAATATGGTATACAGAAGAATATAGAACAGCAAACAGAATATTGAATATAGAATGTAGAATATAGAATAAAGAAGAATATAGAATGTTGAAAGTAGAATGTAGAATACAGAGTATAGAATATAAAATTTAGTATATACAATATAGAAATAGAAGAATATAGAATGTAGAATTTAGAATGTAAAACGTAGAATATAGAATATGGAAAAATATAGAAAAAAGAATATTGAATATAGAACGTAGAATACAGAATATGGAATATGGAATACAGAACATAGAAGCATACAGTATTTCGAAGAATATAGAATACAGAATATAGGGCATAGAATATAGAGTACAAAATATAGAATATAGAAGAATATAGAATATAGCATATAGAAGAACATAGAATAGAGAATATAGAAGAATATAGAGTAGAGAATATAGAAGATAAAATATAGAAGATAGAATATAGAATAAGGAATATTGAAGAATATGGATTATAGGATTTGGAATACAGAATATAGAAGAATATAGACTAGAGAATATAGAAGATAGAATACAGAAGAATAAAGAACATTGACAATTATGGTATATACAATATAGAATAAAGAATATTGGATATACAATATAGAAGAATATAGTTTATAGATTAATGAGGAATGTAGAATATAGAAGAATATAGAATATAAAAGAATATAGAGTTTAGAGTGTAGAATATAGAATAAAGAAAAATTTAGATTATAGAAAGTAGAATATAGAATATAGAGTTATATACAATATAGAACATAGAATATGAAGAATAGAGAAGAATAAAGAATAGAAAAGTATTTAGAGTACAGAATGTAGACAGTAAAATACAGAATACAGAAAATGAAATATAGAGTATAGAATGTAGA
The DNA here is from genome assembly GCF_030014295.1 of Loxodonta africana. Lineage (NCBI taxonomy): Eukaryota > Metazoa > Chordata > Mammalia > Proboscidea > Elephantidae > Loxodonta > Loxodonta africana. Next base: position 72,807 of record NW_026974944.1, on the reverse strand, counting down.
CTATAGATTATAGAACATAGAAGAATATAGAATACAGAGAACAGAATATAGAATATAAAATAGAGAATATAGAACATAGAAGATAGAAGGATATAGAATACAGAATACAGGATATTGACAAAAATGGAATATAGAATGTAAGATATAAAATATACAATATAGAATATTACAGAATATAGAATGTAGAAGTATATAGATTATAGAATATAGAAGATATAGAATGTAGAATATAATATATAGAAGAATATAGAATACAGAATAAGAAGAATATAGAATGCAGAATATAGAACATGGAATATAGAATAGAGTATATAGAAGAATATAGAATATTGATGAATATCTAATATAGAATATACAGAACAGAATACAGAACATAGAATATAGAAGAATATAGAATATAGGATAGACAATATGGAATACAGAATATAGAATATTGATGAATATGGAATGTAGACTATGATATATAAAATGTACAATATAGAAGAATATAGAATATACAAAACAGAATATAGAATGTAGAAGAATATAGATTAAAGAATATAGAAGAATATTGAATATAGAATTTAGAATGCAGAATATGGAACATAGGATAGAGAATATAGATTATAGAATACAGAACGTGGAATATAGAATATAGAAGAATACGGACTATAGGAAAATTTAGAATATAGAATGTAGAGTGGAGAACATAGGATATAGAATACAGAACATACAAGAAAATAGAATATAGAATGTAGGATATAGAATACAGAATATAAAAGAGAGAAGTTAAAGAATATAGAAATATTTAGAATACATAATGTAGACTGTAGAATATAGAAGAATATAGATTATAGAATATAGAGAAGAGAATGTAGAATATAGAACATAGAGGATAGAACATAGAATATAGAAGAATATAGAATAGAGGATATTCAGGAAAATGGAATATAGACTATAAAACATAAAATATACAATATAGAAGAATATAGAATAAAGAACGTAGAATATAGATAATACAATACAGAACATAGAATAGAGACTATAGAGTGTAAACGTATATAAATTACAGAATATAGAAGAATATAGAATACAGAATGTAGAATGAATATAAATTATAGAACATAGAATATAGAATACAGAAGAATATAGATTATGGAAAGTAGAATACAGAAGTATATAGAATATAGTAGAGTAGAGAATGTTGAATATGGAGTATAGAATATAGAAGAATATAGTTTATAAAAGAATATAGAAAATAGAATATTGATGAGTATAGACTATAAGACATAAAATATACAATGTAGAAGAATATAGAAAACAATGTAGAAGTATATAGATTATAAAATACAGAAGAATATGGAATATATACTGTAGAATGTAGAATATACAATATAAAACACAGAATACAGAGCATAGAATTTAGAATATTGAAGAATATAGGTTATAGAATATAGAAGAATATAGAATGTAGAAAAATATAGACTGTAGAATATAGATTACAGCATGTGATATAGAATAGAGCATGTAGAAGAATACAGAATATAGAACATAGAAGATAGAATATTGAATATAGAAAATAGAATGGTGATTATTAAATATAGAAGAAAAATATACAGAAGATTATACGATATAGAGTATAGAATGTAGAAGAATACAGAAGGGTATAGAATATGGAATATAGAATATAGAAAGTAGAATACGGAATATAGAAGAATATAGAATATAGAAGATAATAGAATATAGGACACAAGAATATAGAAAATATAATATAGAACAGAATATACGATATAGAAGAAAATTGACAATAGAAGATAGATTGAAGATAGTACATAGAAGAAAGCAGATGATAGAAGATAGAAGATTGAACATAGAACATAGAACACAAAACACAGAATATAGAGTATAGAATACAGAATATAGAATTTAGAATGTAGATAGAATACAGAATATAAAACATAGAATATTGAATAAGGAATATAGAATATAGAAGAAAATAGAATACAGAAGAATATAGAATATAGAGTGTATATAATGTAGAATATAGAAAATAGAATTTATAATTTACAATATAGGTAAATATAGAATAATATAGAATATTGTTGTTGTTAGGTGCTGTCAAGTCGGTTCCGACTCATAGAGACCCTATGCACAAAAGAACGAAACAGAGTTGGTCCTGCGCCACCCTTATAACAGGTGTTGTGCTTGAGCTCATTGTTGCAGCCACTGTGTCAATCCACCTTTTTGAGGGTCTTCCTCTTTTCCACTGACCCTGTACTCTGCCAAGCATGACGTCCTTCTCCAAGGACTCATCCGTCCTGAAAACGTGTCCAAAATATGTAAGACGCAGTCTCGCCATCCTTGCCTCTAAGGAGCATTCTGGCCGCACTTCTTCCAAGATAGATGTGTTCGTTCTTTTGGCAGTCCATGGTATATTCAATATTCTTCGCCAACACCACAGTTCAAAGGCGTCAACTCTTCTTCAGTCTTCCTTATTCATTGTCCAGCTTTCACATTCATACGATGTGATTGAAAATACCATGGCTTGGGTCAGGCACACCTTAGTCTTCAGGGTGACATCTTTGCTCTTCAACACTTTGAAGAGGTCCTTTGCAGCAGATTTGCCCAGTGCAATGCATCTTTTAATTTCTTGACTGCTGCTTCCATGGTTGTTGATTGTGGATCCAAGTAAAATGAAATCCTTGACAACGTCAATCTTTTCTCCATTTATCATGATGTTGCACATTGGTCCAGTTGTGAGGATTTTTGTTTTCTTTATGTTGATTTGCAGTCCACACTGAAGGCTGTGGTCTTTGATCTTCAAATATAAAATATTGAACATAAAATGTAGAATATAGAAGAATATAGATTATAGCATATAGAATAATATAAAATATAGAATGTAGAATGTGGAATATAGAATATAGCATATAGAACGTAGAATACAGAATATAGAAGACTATAGAATACAGAAAATAGAAGAATATATAATGTAGAATACAAAATATATAATAAAGATGAGTATATAGAATATCATTATAGGATATAGAAGAATATAGAAAGTAGAATATGAAATAGAGTATAGAATAAAGATGAATATAGAATATAGAAAAATATTGAATGTAGAATATAGAATATATAAGACAGGAAATAGAAGAATATAATATATAGAATATTGAACATAGAATGTAGAATATAGAACAATAAAGAATATAGAAGTATATAGTATTTAGAGGAATACAGAACATAGAATATAGGATATAGAATATAGAACAGTATAGAATATAGAATACAGAAGAACATAGAATATAGTATGTATAATGTAGAACATGGAATACAGAATATAGAAGAATACAGAAGGATATAGAATATAGAAGAATATAGAATATAGAAGGATATAAAATATAGAAGAATATAGGGAGAATGAAGGGAGAAGCAGAGAGAGATTTCATAAAGACACAAGCGGAGATGACAATGTGACCACAGAGGCAGAGATTGGATGATGCAGCAACAGCCATGGAATAGAGACAGCCACCAGAAGCTGGAAGAGGCAATGAACAGATTCTCCCCTGGAGCCTCTGAAGAGTGTGCGGTGTGGTTCTGCCGTGACAGCTTGATTAAGGCTCAGGTATTCTGGCTCTGACTTTGGATTTCTGGCCTCCTGGGCTGTGGAAGAATAAATTTCTGTTGTTTTAAGTCACTCAGTTTGTAGCAATTTGTTATAACAGACACAGAAAATGAATTAACTGACCAATAAAAGATGCGGTAATCTATGCATCATTACAGTATTGTAACCTGATGAGGGTGGATCCTGCCCGGCGCGACCCCTTGAGTCAAATGAGAGACACCAGGCCTTTGAAAAAGAGAAAACAGACTTTACTGCAAGCCGGTCAAGCAAGGAGCTCAGAGATTAAGTCTCAAATCAAGCTCCCTGAGGTTGGGGATTCCAGTGCAGGTGCAGGGTTTGTGATAGGGAACTTAAGCATAATTCATGAAGTTTCTAAGAACTGGCAGACAATTTCAGGAAATGAACACATACAGGGGTGCAGTAGGGGGTGCAATATGGTGGCTGGGGGCATGTGGTTTTTAGGGTGGTGTGAAACATGAAGTTTATCTAAGGACAGCTTTGTGGCTTATTGCTCATGTCCAAATAGAGTGGGGGGAAGGTTGGTGGGTAGCGAAGCAAACTTGAGCAGAGAAGCAGTAAGATGGCCTTGAGCTGCTACACAGAATTTCTTATCAAAAGTTTGTGATGTGGCCCAGGTGTGATGCGAGGAAGGGGAACCATTTAACCCTGTTGTTTGCGGTATCAATAATATATATTTTTTAAATAATATTTATTGTGCTTTTTTAAGTGAAAGTTTGCAAATCAAGTCAGTCTCTCACATATAAACTTATATACACCTTACTACATACTCCCATTTACTCTCCCCCTAATGAGCCGGCCCACTCTCTCCTTCCAGACTCTCCTTTCGGGACCGTTTTGCCAGTTTCTAACCCTCTCTACCCTCCCATCTCCCCTCTAGACAGGAGATGCCAACACAGTCTCAAGTGTCCACCTGATACAAGTAGCTCACTCCTCATCAGCATCTCTCTCCAACCCTTTGTCCAGTCCAATTCATGTTGAGGAGTTGGTTACTGTCCTGGGCCAACAGAAGTTTTGGGGACCACGACCGCCGGGATTCTTCTAGTCTCAGTCAGACCATTAAGCCTGGTCTTCTTTTTTATGATTAACTTTTTTTATTAACTTTTATTGAGCTTCAAGTGAACGTTTACAAATCAAGTCAGACTGTCACATATAAGTTTATATACACCTTACTCCGTACTCCCACTTGCTCTCCCTTAAGGAGTCAGCCCTTCCAGTCTCTCCTTTCGTGACAATTTTGCCAGCTTCCAATTCTCTCTATCCTCCCATCCCCCCTCCAGACAGGAGATGCCAACACAGTCTCAAGTGACCACTTGATATAATTAGTTCACTCTTCATCAGCATTTCTCACCTACCCACTGTCCAGTCCCTTTCATGTCTGATGAGTTGTCTTCGGGGATGGTTCCTCTCCTGTGCCAACAGAAGGTCTGGGGACCATGACCGCTGGGATTCCTCTAGTCTCAGTCAGACCATTAAGTATGGTCTTTTTATGAGAATTTGGGGTCTGCATCCCACTAATCTCCTGCTCCCTCAGGGGTCCTCTGCTGTGCTCCCTGTCAGGGCAGTCATCGATTGTGGCCGGGCACCAACTAGTTCTTCTGGTCTCAGGATGATGTAGGTCTCTGGTTCATGTGGCCCTTTCTGTCTCTTGGGCTCTTAGTTGTCGTGTGACCTTGGTGTTCTTCATTCTCCTTTGCTCCAGGTGGGTTGAGACCAATTGATGCATCCTAGATGGCCGCTTGTTAGCATTTTAGACCCCAGACGCCGCATTTCAAAGTGGGATGCAGAATGTTTTCATAATAGTATTATTTTGCCAATTGACATAGAAGTCCCCTTAAACCATGGTCCCCAAACCCCCGCCCTTGCTCCGCTGACCTTTGAAGCATTCATTTTATCCTGGAAACTTCTTTGCTTTTGGTCCAGTCCAGTTGAGCTGACCTTCCATGTATTGAGTGTTGTCCTTCCCTTCACCTAAAGCAGTTCTTATCTACTAATTTAATCAGTAAAAAACCCTCTCCCACCCTCCCTCCCTCCCCCCTCTCGTAACCACAAAAGTATGTGTTCTTCTCAGTTTATGCTATTTCTCAAGATCTTATAATAGTGGTCTTATACAATATTTGTCCTTTTACCTCTGACTAATTTCATTCAGCATAATGCCTTCCAGGTTCCATGTTATGAAATGTTTCACAGATTCATCACCGTTCTTTATCGATGCGTAGTATTCCATTGTGTGAATATACCACAATTTATTTACCCATTCATCCGTTGATGGACACCTTGGTTGCTTCCAGCTTTTTGCTATTGTAAACAGACCTTCAATAAACATGGGTGTGCATATATCTGTTTATGTGAAGGCTCTTATTTCTCTAGGGTATATTCCGAGGAGTGGGATTTCTGGGTTGTATGGTAGTTCTATTTCTAAATGTTTGAGATAATGCCAGATAGATTTCCAAAGTGGTTGTACCATTTTACATTCCCACCAGCAGTGTATAAGAGTTCCAATCTCTCCGCAGCCTCTCCAACATTTATTATTTTGTGTTTTTTGGATTAATGCCAGCCTTGTTGGAGTGAGATGGAATCTCATCATGGTTTTAATTTGCATTTCTCTAATGGCTAATCATCGAGAGCATTTTCTCATGTATCTGTTAGCTGCCTGAATATCTTCTTTAGTGAAGTGTGTGTTCATATCCTTTGCCCACTTCTTGATTGGGTTGTTTGTCTTTTTGTGGTTGAGTTTTGACAGAATCATGTAGATTTTAGAGATCAGGCGCTGGTTGGAGATGTCATAGCTGAAAATTCTTTCCCAGTCTGTAGGTGGTCTTTTTCCTCTTTTGGTGAAGTCTTTAGATGAGCATAGGTGTTTGATTTTTAGGAGCTCCCAGTTATCTGGTTTCTCTTCGTCATTTTTGGTAATGTTTTGTATTCTGTTTATGCCTTGAATTAGGGCTCCTAAGGTTGTCCCTATTTTTTCTTCCATGATCTTTATCGTTTTAGTCTTTATGTTTAGGTCTTTGATCCACTTGGAGTTAGTTTTTGTGCATGGTGTGAGGTATGGGTCCTGTTTCATTTTCTTGCAAATGGATATCCAATTATGCCAGCACCATTTGTTAAAAAGACTATCTTTTCCCCAATTAACTGACACTGGGCCTTTGTCGAATATCAGCTTCTCATATGTGGATGGATTTATATCTGGGTTCTCAATTCTGTTCCTCTGGTCTATGTGCCTGTTGTTGTACCAATACCAGGCTGTTTTGACTACTGTGGCTGTGTAATAGGTTCTGAAATCAGGTAGAGTGAGGCCTCCCACTTTCTTCTTCTTTTTCAGTAACGCTTTGCTTATCCGAGGCTTCTTTCCCCTCCGTATGAAGTTGGTGGTTTGTTTCTCTATCACCTTAAAAAATGACATTGGAATTTGGATCGGAAGTGCATTGTATGTATAGATGGCTCTTGGTAGAATAGACATTTTTACTATGTTAAGTCTTCCTATCCATGAGCAAGGTACGTTTTTCCACTTGAGTATGTCCTTTTTAATTTTTTTGTAGTAGAGCTTTGTAGTTTTCCTGGGATAGGTCTTTTACATCCTTGGTAAGATTTATTCCTAAGTATTTTATCTTCTTGGTGGCTACTGTGAATGGTATTGATTTGGTTATTTCCTCTTCGGTGTTCTTTTTGTTGATGTAGAGGAATCCAAGTGATTTTTGTATGTTTATCTTATACCCTGAGACTCTGCCAAACTCTTCTTTTAGTTTCAGTAGTTTTCTGGTGGATTCGTTGGGGTTTTCTGTGTATAAGATCATGTCATCTGCAAATAGAGATAATTTTACTTCCTCTTTGCCAATCCGGATGCCCTTTGTTTCTTTGTCTAGCCTAATTGCCCTGGCTAGGACCTCTAGCACAATGTTGAATAAGAGCGGTGATAAAGGGCATCCTTGTGTGGTTCCCCTTCTCAAGGGAAATGCTTTCAGGCTCTCTCCATTTAGAGTGATGTTGGCTGTTGGCTTTGCATAGATGCCCTTTATTATGTTGAGGAATTTTCCTTCAATTCCTATTTTGCTGAGAGTTTTTATCATAAATGGGTGTTGGACTTTGTCAAAAGCCTTTTCTGCATCAATTGATAAGATCATGTGGTTTTTGTCTTTTGTTTTATTTATGTGGTGGATTACATTAATGGTTTTTCTAATATTAAACCAGCCTTGCATAAAAATCCCACTTGGTCGTGGTGAATTATTTTTTTTGATATGTTGTTGAATTCTATTGGCTAGAATTTTGTTGAGGATTTTTGCATCTATGTTCATGAGGGATATAGGTCTGTAATTTTCCTTTTTTGTAATGTCTTTACCTGGTTTTGGTATCAGGGAGATGGTGGCTTCATAGAATGAGTTGGGTAGTATTCCGTCATTTTCTATGCCTTGAAGTACCTTTAGTAGTAGTGGTGTTAACTCTTCTCTGAAAGTTTGGTAGAACTCTGCAGTGAAGCCGTCCGGGCCAGGGCTTTTTTTTGTTGGGAGTTTTTTGATTACCATTTCAATCTCTTTTTTTTATGGGTCTATTTAGTTGTTCTACTTCTGAATGTGTTAGTTTAGGTAGGTAGTGTTTTTCCAGGAATTCATCCATTTCTTCTAGGTTTGCAAATTTGTTAGAGTACAATTTTTCGTACTAATCTGATATGATTCTTTTAATTTCAGTTGGGTCTGTTGTGATGTGGCCCTTCTCGTTTCTTATTCAGGTTATTTGTTTCCTTTCCTGTATTTCTTTGGTCAGTCTGGCCAATGGTTTATCAATTTTGTTAATTTTTTCAAAGAACCATCTTTTGGCTTTGGTAATTCTTTCAATTGTTTTTCTGTTCTCTAATTCATTTAGTTCAGCTCTAATTTTTATTATTTGTTTTCTTCTGGTGCCTGATGGATTCTTTTGTTGCTCACTTTCTATTTGTTGAAGTTGTCGGGACAGTTCTCTGATTTTGCCTCTTTCTTCTTTTTGTATGTGTGCATTTATTGATATAAATTGGCCTTTGAGCACTGCTTTTGCTGTGTCCCAGAGGTTTTGATAGGAAGTATTTTCATTCTCATTGCATTCTATGAATTTCCTTATTCCCTCCTTAATGTCTTCTATAAACCAGTCTTTTTTCAGGAGGGTATTGTTCAGTTTCCAAGTATTTGATTTTTTTTCCCTAGTTTTTCTGTTATTGATTTCTAGTTTTATAGCCTAGTGGTCTGAGAAGATGCTTTGTAATATTTCAATGTTTTGGATTCTGCAAAGGTTTGTTTTATGACCTAATATGTGGTCTATTCTAGAGAATGTTCCATGTGCGCTAGAAAAAAAAGTATACTTTGCAGCAGTTGGGTGGAGAGATCTGTATAAGTCAATGAGATCAAGTTGGTTGATTGCTGTAATTAGGTCTTCCGTGTCTCTATTGAGCTTCTTACTGGATGTCCTGTCCTTCTCCGAAAGTGGTGTGTTGAAGTCTCCTACTATAATTGTGGAGGTGTCTATCTCACTTTTCAGTTCTGTTAAAATTTGATTTATGTATCTTGCAGCCCTGTCATTGGGTGCATAAATATTTAATATGGTTACGTCTTCCTGATCAATCGTCCCTTTTATCATTATGTAGTGTCCTTCTTTATCCTTTGTGGTGGATTTAAGTCTAAAGTCTATTTTGTCAGAAATTAATATTGCTACTCCTCTTCTTTTTTGCTTGTTGTTTGCTTGATATATTTTTTCCATCCTTTGAGTTTTAGTTTGTTTGTGTCTCTAAGTCTAAGGTGTGTCTCTTGTAGGCAGCATATAGACGGATCATGTTTCTTTATCCAGTCCGAGACTCTCTGTCTCTTTATTGGTGCATTTAGTCCATTTACATTCAGCGTAATTATAGATAAATAAGTGTTTAGTGTTGTCATTTTGATGCCTTTTTATGTGTGTTGTTGACAATTTCATTTTTCCACATACTTTTTTGTGCTGAGACGTTTTTCTTAGTAAATTGTGAGATCCTCATTTTCATAGTGTTTGACTTTATGTTTGTTGAGTTGTTACGTTTTTCTTGGCTTTCATCTTGAGTTATGGAGTTGTTATACCTCTTTGTGGTTACCTTAATATTTACCCCTATTCTTCTAAGTAAAAAACCTAACTTGTAATGTTTTATATCGCCTTGGATCACTCTCCATATGGCAGTTCTATGCCACCTGTATTTAGTCCCTCTTTTTGATTATTGTGATCTTTTACATTTTGACTTCAGTGATTCCCTGTTATGAGCATTTTTTAAAATTAATCTTAATTTATTTTTGTGATTTCCCTATTTGAGTTGATATCAGGATGTTCTTTTTTGTGACCTCGTGTTGTGCTGGTATCTGATATTATTGGTTTTCTGACGAAATAATATTCTTTAGTATTTCTTGTAGCTTTGTTTTGGTTTTTGCAAATTTCTAAGCTTGAGTTTATCTGTAAATATCTTAATTTCGCCTTCATATTTCAGAGAGAGTTTTGCTGGATACATGATCCTTGGCTGGCAGTTTTTCTCCTTCAGTGCTCTGTATATGTCCTCCCATTGCCTTCTTGCCTGCATGGTTTCTGCTGAGTAGTCTGAACTTATTCTTATTGATTCTCCCTTGAAGGAGACCTTTCTTTTATCCCTGGCTGCTTTTAAAATTTTCTCTTTATCTTTGGTTTTGGCAAGTTTGATGATAATGTGTCTTGGTGTTTTTCTTTTTGGATCAATCTTAAATGGGGTTCAATGAGCATCTTGCATAGATATCCTTTCGTCTTTCATGATGTCAGGGAAGTTTTCTGTCAGCAGATCTTCAACTATTTTCTCTGTGTTTTCTGTCCTCCCTCCCTGTTCTGGGACTCCAATCACACACAAGTTATCCTTCTTGATAGAGTCCCCCATGATTCTTACTGTTTCTTCATTTTTTTTAATTCCTTTATCTGATTTTTTTCAGCTATGTTGGTGTTAATTCCCTGGTCTTCCAGATTTCCCACTCTGCATTCAAATTGCTCGAGTCTGCTCCTCTGACTTCCTATTGTGTTGTCTAATTCTGTAATTTCATTGTTAATCTTTTGGATTTCTACATGCTGTCTCTCTACGGATTCTTGCAACTTATGAATTTTTCCACTATAAGAACATAGTGAGTTCTTCAACTGTTTTATCAGTGTGTTCCTTGGCTTTTTCTGCAGTTTGCCTTATTTCGTTTCTGATGTCTTGAAGCATTGTGTAAATTAGTTTTTTTATATTCTGTACCTGATATTTCCAGGATTGTTTCTTCATTTGGGAAAGATTTTGATTCTTTTTTTTGGAGGGGTTGTAGAAGCTGTCATGGTCTGCTTCTTTATGTGGTTTGATATTGACTGCTGTCTCCGAGCCATCCCTAAGATATTAAAAAAAATAGATTTGGTAGTGGTTTATTCTATAATTGCTCACTGAGTCTTATCTTGTTTTGTTTTCTTTCAATATACGCGGATGGGCTACTAGATTGTGCTGTCTTGTTTGTTGTAGCCCTTGACTTACTTATGACCTATTACCAGCTGGTTTGGGCTGTTGCCAGATATATATGCCTGAGTCTATTCACTATTCTTGCGTAGAATCTGATTTTGGGTCATCAAGTGTGTGCTGCACCCTAACACCTATCCACCTCTAGAAGTAGTGGCGATAGTTGTGTGCACCAGATTCTATTAGCAGCTGGGGTTCACCATCGGGGGGGGCAGGATGCTGACAGGCTTCCCCCAAGTGTCAGTGAGGTAGGTGTGTCTCTATTCCTATAGCACCTTGGTGGGAGGGCACTGCAGCTGTACCTTAGGCCCCCAATGCAAGTACCTCTACGGATTGGTAGGTGTCACCCTCCTTAGACCCCTAAGGCAAGAGGCTAGGTGGTCTGGGGGGAGCTTCAGCCCTCAGTTCCCTTGTTGTGGGTCAGTTAGAGCTCTGTTGAATAAGCAGAGATATCAGGCCTGGGAAACTTGTTTTTCCAGAAAATCCGCTAAAAAAAAATGCAGTCAGATCCCTATTGGAACTGCCTTTGGATTATAACTGCCACCTTGTTCCCTGTAAGGATGAAAGTCCGAGATTTGGATCATATATGCTTGGCTGTAGCTGGTTCTGTCTTTTTAGTCCAATTAGGGATGGATTTTTGGTCCCTGGGTTTTTTGTGATTCCTTCTCTCAGGCCGGAAGAATGGGTTAGGAAAAGACCAAAAAAAAAAAAAAGGGAAAAGCAAAGCCACCGCGGAGCCGGAGCTGTTCTCCCTCTGGCTCAGGAAATTCCAATGTTAATGAAGCCGCCTGGGAAGGATGGGGGAGGGTTCAGAGAAACAGGAGAGTAGCACCCCAGAATATAGCCAGAGTTGCTTATCTTGTTTGGAATGACTATTTTATCTGAGATTCTTGAGGGGCGTGTCGCCTATGTGTGCTGGCTGTGTGGAGATTGCCCCCGAGGGTCTGGCCCGCTAAAGCCGGGGTCAGGTCCTCCGCTGCCAGTCCAAAGCCTAGCATCAAGGTTCCCCTGCTGGGACGCTGCACTCCTGGCTCCAAAATCAGTCGTTGCCTCCCGGGGACTTCTCGTCCTGCCAGCCCCGTCTCCGCGCCTCCCCCGCGGACTGGCTGAGCCCCCTCCCGCGGTTAGTTCAGGGGAGTAAGCCTGCGCCGCGTGCTTGCGCTGTGACAGCGCCCAGTCAAAAGCCTGGCGCCCAGGCTCCCCAGCTGGGACACTGCACTCTCGGCTCCAAAACCAGTCACTGCCTCCCGGGGACTTCTCCCACCAGCCGCGTTGCCACACCGCCCACGCGGACCGGCTGGGCCCCCTCCCGGGGTCAATTCAGGGGGGTAGGGCTGGGCCCCTTGTTTGCGCCATCACCAGATTTTGTGTTCATCTCTCCTGGGTCCAGACCTAAGCCCGGCACCAAGGTTACCTGACTGGGACGCTGGCTCCAGGCTCCGAAAACAGTCGCCACTTCCCCGTATTTGTTCGTTCTCCGTCTCTAAATCTGTGTTTGTTGTTCAGGGATTGTAGATTGTTATGTATGTGATCAATTCACTTGTTTTTCTGAGTCTTTGTTGCAAGAGGGATCCGAGGTAGCATCTACCTAGTCCTCCATCTAGGCCCTCCTCTCAAACCTGGTCTTTTTATGAGAATTTGGGGTCTGCATCCCACTGTTCTCCTGCTCCCTCAGGGGTTCTCTGTTGTGCTCCCTGTCAGGGCAGTCATCGGTTTTGGCCGGGCACCATCTAGTAAATAATATTTTTAATAAAATATCTAGACTTAAAAACTTAAGGAAGGAGAAGTGTCTCTCACTTCTTAAAATGCGACAGATGTTATGGGTTGAATTGTGTCCACCAAAAATGTGTGTCAACTTGGCTAGACCATGATTGCCAGTATTGTGTGATGGTCCACTATTTTGTCGAGTGATGTGATTTTCCTACACACTGTAAACCCTACCTCTATGATGTTAATGAGGTAGGATTAGTGGCAGTTATGTTAATGAGGAAGGTCTCAATCTACAAGACTGGGTTGTGTTTTAAGTCAACTTCTTTTGAGATATAAAAGAGAGAAGCAAGCAGAGAGACAGGCGGACATCATACCACCAAGAAACAAGAGTCAGGAGAATAGAGTATCCTTTGGACCGGGGTTCCCTGTGCTTAGGATCTCTTGACTGGGAAATATTGATGACAAGGACTTTCCCCCAGAGCCAACAGAGGGAGAAGGCCTTCTCCTGGAGCTAGCACCCTGAATTCGGAATTCTAGCCTGCTATGCTGTTTTTTTTTTATGCTGTGAGAGAAAAAATTTCTCTATGTTAAAGCCATCCATCCACTTGTGGTACTTCTGTTACAGCAGCACTAGATAGCTGAGACAGCAGGTAATTTGAAAAATATATCTCTGGCACAAAAAGCCTCAAATTGATGAAAGAAATAAAAAATATACTTCTATTTTTGTGTGGGTATATATATATATTTTTCATATGTATGTGTGTGTGTGTGTACATAAATATATGTATATATGAGCTCTGCTGGGTTTATATATATATACACACCTATATATGAGTTCTGGTGGCACAGTGGTTAAGTGCCCTGATGCTAATCAAAAGGTAAGCAATTTGAACTCACTAGCCTATTCCACAGGAGAAAGGTGTGGCAATCTGCTTCCACAAAGATTTAGAGCCTTAGAAACACTATGGGGCAATTCAACTCTGTTCTATAGGGTCACTATGAGTTGGAATTGACTCACGGGCAACTGGTTTGATTTGGTTATATATATATATATATATATATATATATATATATATATATGGTGTAAGATGAATGATTGAGCTACTGGAAAAGTAAGAGAAATCTGCACTATCTAGAAAGATATTGTGAATGAGTTCTGAAAAAGGTCAATACAGGTAACAGACACAAAAAAGGTGTTGATATAGGTATTCGACTTTACTCACACAATGTGGAAAGGAAGCAAAATTAAGTCCCATGCACAGTGGTTAGTTATGCACATGCAGAGATATCAAGCTGGGACCAGGAAAATTATTTTCTTAAAAAACCCAGTAAGAAAAAGCTACATCAAAGATAAATGAGGACCATGACTTCCCTTGACCATAGATGTCTGTGGAAGGGAAATAAAAGAGCTTTTCTTAAAATCTCTATTCTCATCCCCACACTTAGATATATTTGGAAGTAAATTGCACACCACCATGTAACTTAAATATCACCATCTCAAAATTGTGTTAATATAGAGTCCGAGTGATGAGCAGCCAGTTACTGAGCAACTGTGAAGGACAATTCTCTTATTACAATTCAGATATAGACATAGATAAATTTCTGAACAATATGATCTCAGAATGAAATATCTCATATTATATGTTTAACAGTATTGCTCTGGGCAAATCTGCTACAAAAGACCTCCTTAAAGTGTTAAGAAGCAAAGATGTCACTTTGAAGACCAAGGTGTGCCTGACCGAAGCGATGGTATTTTCAATGACCTCATATGAATGTGAAAGCTGGACAATGAATTAGGTGTTGGTGAAGAATATTGAATATGCCAGTGACTGCCAGAAGAATGAACAAATCTATCTTGGAAGAAGTACAGCCAGAATACTTTTTTGAAGCAAGGGTGCCGAGACTTTCTTTCACGTGCTTTGGATATGTTATCAGGAGGGATCAGTACCTGGTGAAGGACATTATGCTTGATAAAGCAAAGGGTCAGTGAAAAAGAGGAAGACCCTCAAAGACATGGATTGACACAGTGACTACAACAATGAGCTCAAACATGGCAATGATTGTGAGGATGGCACAGGACCGGGCAGCTTCTCGCCCTCTTGTACATGGTATCACTATTAAAAAAAAAAAAAAAAAACCATTGCCATCGAGTCAATTCTGACTCATAGTGACGATGGCAGCTAACAACAACATATTTTTTTCTCAAGTATTGGGATGGGAAACAACGAAGGTAACAGAATCTTAATATATTGCCTAACGGAGACAAAAGTTCCTTTTCGAGTTATACATCTGACCTCAATAGCCCCATGGGAGTTGAGAGTAGATTGCATACCACCATGTAACTTAAATATCACCATGTCAAAATGTATTTAACATAGGGTCCGAGTGATGAGCAGCCAGTTACTGAGCAACTGTGAAGGACAATTCTCTTATTACAATTCAGATATAGACATAGATAAATTTCTAAACAATTTATGACCCATGGGAGTGGAACACCAGAATGCTGTTGACATATAGAGTTTAAATCATTTCTGGTTATCTTTTGGGAGAATGTCCCCTCAGTTTTGTACTTAAAGGAATTGACAATTCTCTCTCCTTTTTTTTTTTTTTTTGTACGTAATTGGTAGACAGGAACACCAGTCTCCACAGATTTCTTTTTCTTTTTTCCTTTTATTTCATTTAATCCCGTAGAGTATTTTATGAGCAAAAGTTTTGCTATTGTGAAAAATGCTGCAGTGAACATGGGTATGCATTTGTCTATTCATGTGACAGCTCTTATTTCTCTAAGATATATTTCTAGGAGTGGGATTGCTGGATCTTATGGTATTCTCTTTCTAGCTTTCTAAAGGAGTGCCATATCGTTTTCCAAAATGGTCGAACCATTTTGCATTCCCACCAGTAGTGCATAAGAGTTCCTGTCTCCCCACAAATTCTTCAACATTGTTATTTATTTATTTATTTTTTACGGCAGTAATGTTGGGGTGAAATGATATCTCATTGTAGTATCAATTTCCAATTCTCTATTGGCTGGTGACCACAGTCATTTCCTCATGTGTCTGTTAGTCACTTGAGTGCCTTCTTTGGTGAAGTGTCTGTTAATTTCCTTTGTCCGTTTTTTAATTGGATTATTTGTCTTTTTGTTGTAGAGGTATTGGATTTTCCTGTAGATTTTAGAGATTAGACTTCTGTTGAATTTGTCATAGGCAGAGATTTTTCCAAGTCTAAGTTCTTTTTTTATTCTTTTGGTGAAGTCTTTTGATGAGCATGAGTGTTTAATTTTTAGAAGATTCCAGTAATCTAACTTATATTCTAGAGTTTGTGTCTTGTTAGTTATGGTTTTTATCCTGTTAATGACATGTATTAGGGCCTCTAGCCTTGATCCTATTTTTCTCCTATGATCTTTGTGGTTTTTTATTTTATATTTAGGTGTTTAATCCATTTTTAATTAGTTTTTGTGTATAGTGTAAGGTATGGGCCCTGTTTCATTTTTTTGCAGAGGGACATCCAGTTTTGCCAGCAGAATTTGTTAAAAAGACTGTCTTTTCCACATTTGATGGACTTTGGGCCGTTTTCCAAGATCAGGTGATTGTAGGTGGATGGATTTACACCTGGGTTCTCAATTCTGTTCCACCGGTCAATGTAGCTGTCATTGTACCAGTACTAGGCTGTTCTGACTACCGTAGCCGTACAGTAGATTCTGAGGCCAGGTAGTCGTCTTCCTAGTGAATTCTTCTTCAATAGTACTTTACTTATTTGGGGGCTCTTTCATTTCTGTATAAAGTTAATGATTAGTTTTTCCGTCTCTTTGAAGAATGCTGTTGGTATTTGGATGAGAATTGCTTTGTATTTGTGAATTGCTTTGGGTAGAATTGATATTTTCACAATGTTGAGTCTACCTATCCATATGCATGTCCCTCGCTTTTGTCATTTTGAGATACTCGTTCTTCGTTGTTTGTTTCTTTAACAATCTGACACTTTCTCTTCTCCTTCAGGACATTTACATGTGTTCTTCTGTCTGCTAAAGGTGGTTTCTCTGGTACCTCAATTCATTTGTACTTTAATTGCACTCTCTTGGAGAAGTCTTCTCGGATTCTCTCAAACTCTTACATGTTTCCAGAATGTCCTGTGCTTCATCTTTAAAACAGTAATATTATTTGAATTTGAACTAATAACCAAGTATCGGCCTTGCTCAGGAGTAAGTTACTTTTGTGGTTATTTAAATTTAAATATGAATGAAATAAAATAGCAGTTCAGTTCCTTAGTCACACTAGCCGTATCTAAAATGATCAGTAGCCACATGTGTCTAGTGGCTAATGTATCAGGCAGCACAGATTATAGAACATTTCCATTATTGTAGAAAATTATTTTGGACAAGTGCTGGGAGATCAGTTTTCTCCTTTTTGTTGTTCTTAAACTAACCCTGTGCAACCCAGAACCTAGGCCCTGTGCAACATTTGCGCTAACATCATCAAATCTTTCATTTATTCCTGTAAACACTAGGCATTTTCAGACGTGCACACATACACACAAATACACACCCATATACACCCATACTTTTCTTTAAGGTTTGGTCTAAATTCAATAAAATCCTTGAAATCTTCCCTTTGTGTAAAGCCAAGATTAGGTGCTATCTCCTCTTTGCTCTCCCAAAACTTTGTCCTCTTAGCTTACTCTACTGAAATTATTTGTACATAAACCTGTTTCTGTTAAATTACTACCTAATCTGGAAGAAACAGGCCTTGGTTGTTTTATATTTATATCTCTAGTGTCTGGTGAAGGTGACATAATTTATACTCAATAAATATATTTTAATCAAAGATTTGAGACTCTTGTATTGTCTTCTCATTCGTGAACGTTTTGGTGTCACAAAAAATATATATATAGTTACTAAGTCAAATATTTATATATATGTCTACATCAATATTAACACCTACATCTATATTTATACAGGCAACAATAGATCTACAATTAGTTTTCATTTACTAGAATTTCATGTGAATAAAATCATATAATATGTACTCTCTTTTTTGTTTGTTTTGTGCCATTTTACTCTTCTTTTTCTTGTTTCCAAAGGTAAAACATTTGCTTATTGATTTGAGATCTGTCTTCCTTTTTAACATAGGCACTTGGAGCTATTAATTTCTCTATAAACGATTCTAAAGCTGCAATCCGTATGTTTTAGCATGCTGTTTTTCACTTCCTTTTATCTAAAAATATTATTTTTAAACTCTCCTTGTGATTTATTCTTTGGCTCATTTGTTATTTAGGAGTGTACTGTTTAATTTACATATATTTGTGATTTTCTTATATTTTCTTCTATTGTTGATTTCTAATTTAGTTGTATTTTGGTCAAAGAACATATTTTGTATTATTTCAATTATTTTATATTATTTAGGTTTTTGTGTGTGTTTGTTTTATAGTCTGGTATATGGTCACTCTGGAGTATGTCCCATGTATACTGCCTAGTTTTATGTCCATTATTGAAAATGAGTTATTGAAGTCTCTATTATTGTGAAATGTTAGGTGAATACATGTTTATAATTGTTTATTCTGCCAAATAGATAGACCCTTTATAATTGTAAAATATTATTTGTATCCTGTAACTTTTTTGTCTTAAAGTCTAATACATCAAGTGTTATTATAGGCAACCCAGCTCTTTTTTTTTTGGCTACTGCTCACTTGGCATGTTAGATTCCTAGTGCTGCCATAACAAAATACTACAAAGTAAATGGTTTTGAAGAACAGAATTTATTGTCTCAGTTCTGAAGGCTAGAGGCCCAAATTCATTAATGGGTCTATGAACTCTCTCTCTGTTTGTTTTACGGAAAGGTCCTTCCTGTCTCAGCTTCTTGCAGCTAAAAAAAGAAACTGTTGCCGTTGGGTCAATTCCAACTCATAGCAACCCTATGGGATAGAGCGGAACTTTCTCATGGGGTTTTCAAAGAGCAGCTGGTGGATTCCAACTGCTGACCTTTTGGTTAGGAGCTGAGCTATTAGCTACTGCACCATCAGGGCTCCTTGTAGCTTCTTGTAGCCCTTTGCAATTCTTGGCATGCTTATGGATGCTTATAGATGTGTCTGCCTCCATTATCACCTGGCATCTGTCTTACTCTGTGTGTTTCTTTCCATCTCCCTGTCTGTTATCTCCTTTTAAGATACCACTCAGAATGGAATAGGACTTATCCTACTCTGGTATGGCTTAAGTGACAATATCATCAGCTGCTCTTTGGAAACCCTATGGGGTGGTTCTACTCTGTCCTATATGGTCACTATGAGTTATAATCAACAGGATGGCGAAGGTTTTTCTTTTATCTTCCAAGAATAGTGTGCTATTTTCCCAAACAAGGCCACAACTTCCAGGTACAATTTTTAGCACTTCAACATATATATTTCGGAGACACTTTCAATCCGGAATACATGGCCTATCTTTTAAATCCTATTTTCAATCTATTTGTGTCTTTTAATCTAAAGAGTGCCTATAATAATAAAAAAAAAAATAGACAGACATATTTGTGTTATGTTCTCTTTTTAGACTATGTTTCCAATCTCTGCCTTTCAATTGAGTTGTTTCACTGTTTAAATTTAATTACTGATAAAGTAGGACTTATGTCTTCCTTTTTTAAATATACTTATGTCTTTTTTATTAGTCTATTCCTGGATTGCTGGCTTCTGTTGTGTTAAATTGGTAAGTCCTAGTGTACCTTTAAATTTATTTTTTGTGTCTTTTACAGCATATCTTTCAAGTTATTTTCTTAATGATTTCTTGTAGATTACAGTTAGCATCTTAATATAAAACCAACTAATTCAGATGAATAATGTCTTAATTTCAATAATGTTCAGTGTATCTTGATCCTGCTCATTCTTTGTAAAAAAATTGTCATACAAATTACATATTTGTACATTAAAAGTAAGTATTCTTTTCTCCATTTCATGAAAAGTTTTGTGCATTAAATGACACTACCAAGAAAATGAAAATGTAATGGATAGAATGGAAAAAAATATTTGACCATAATTTATCTGATAAGGCTCGAGTAATTTTTAAAAAGTATATTGAAAAACAAACTGCGTGAGTGAAAGTTCTTAGGCCGATGAATATAATCACATGAACTAACTAACACTCTTCTTTCTGCCAAGGAAAAGTAAATGACTAAAAATTGTTGCTTTGAAAGATTGTAAAACAAATTTGAACACAAATAAAAACTAAATGATTTCTATTCGAGACCACATAAATAATAGACACTCCATTGTCTTAGTTATCTAGCACTGCTATAACAGAAATACCACATGTGGATGCTTTAACAAAGAGAAATTTATTCTCTCACAGCCTAGGGGTCTAGAAGTCCTAATTCACGATGCCAGCTTCAGGGGAGGCTTTCTTTCTCTGTCGGCTCTGCAGGAAGGTCTTTTTCATCAATTTTCCCCTGGTCGAGGAGCTTCTCAGTTTAGAGATCTCAGGCCCAAATGATGTGCTATGTTCTTGGTGGTTTTTCTTGGAGGTATGAGGTTCCCCTGTCTCTCTGCTTGCTTCTCTTTTTATATTTCCAAAGAGATTGACTCAACATATTATCTAATCCTGTAGATTGAGCCCACCTCATTTATGTAACTGCTTCTAATCCCGCCTCATTAACTTCATAGTGGCAGGATTTACTACACATAGGAAAATCACATCAGATGACAAAATGGTGGGCTATCATATGCTACTAGCAATCATGGCCTAGCCAAGTTGACACACATTTTGGGTAGGGGGGTGCAATTTAATCTGCAGCAGCCATCAATCACCCCAGTAAATTCTTCACTTATATGTCTCTGATGAAAAATTATATCCAATATAGAACCCCATATGTTTTATAGGTGATTTTTTTTGATCTGACAGATACTAAGAAAGCTTCTTTTTTTTAAAAGACAGACATTTCCGTGCTTGTGCACAGAGTGGACAGAAGGGAGAGCCCAAGAAGAGTCTTTTCTTTTTCCTTTTTTTAAAATAACTTTCTTTCGCTTATCCCGGACATGAAAATGTTCAACAGTTTAACCTCAGTTCATTCCCCTAAACATCTGTGGAGTCTGCTCCCTGAGCTTCCAAGCCACTGTCACTATTGTGTTTTTAACCTTTAAAATATCTCATTTAGCTTAAAGTGTTGATCCTCTCCCCTGTCTTCCTAACTCCAAACATCTAAAAAACCATTCTCAGCACATTTAACAGATCAATCTTTATAATATAAAAATCTGATCGCATTGTGAAAAATCAGCCTCAGAATCATCTCCGGTCCATGTTTCTAAACTATTCCATGTGATTTAAAAAGTTATTTTATGTACAGACACATGGAATTTTTATCTCGGTAATGTATTCACACTAAATTTTCAGGTTTATAGACCAATCAGATTAAGTCCTAATACATTTTAGGTCATAAAAGCTTTTTATGATTTGAAGCTGCCTCTTTTTCTTCCCTTGTTACATACTACCCCGAGTGAGGCAAGCTTTCCCTCCAAGGGGAGCTAACCCTTGTTGATAACTCACTGTGGGCCAAGTTCTGATCTAAAATTGCTTTATACATACTGCTTCATTGCATTCTCAAAATAAACAAGTAAGGACTATTATTCTATCTATTTCATAAATGGAGAAAATTAGCAACAGAGTTTTAAAATTTGACCAGGCTTACATGTTATCCTGGGTTTATATCTGGCTGACTGGCTTAAAAGCCTACATTCCCATTATCAAGCTAGTGACACTTGAACTAGGGACTAGTGCCTCAAACATTGTGCATGTTGTTATACACATGCCTATAACACCATTTTACTCTTTTTTTCCTATATATCACAACTGTCATAAGAATTACCCTTTTTTGAGCTCCATTTCTGATACACTGAAATAATTAAACCTTCATTACTATAAGAACACAATTTTGTGTAAAGCTTTACTGTAAGAGAAATCATACTGTTTGAAAGCTGTTTCTTTGTCTCTCCATAGCAAGCTGTATCATTCTAAAGAAGACAAAAATTATAACTAGTGTAGTATATAAGACAAGGTATACCTATAATAAGTGCATATAAACTAATTACACTCATCCAGGCAAATTTGTACAGGAGAAATTAATACATAAGTAATTTTTTTCACGACTCTGAAGTTGCATGTCTTTGGGATTAAAAGAAAGTTAAAATTTGTGAAAATTTGAAGTTGGAACTCTTAATATTAACACTGCAAGAACTATTAAAGATGAAGTAGGAAAATGTATTGTGCTGAAAGACTTGTTTAAATGCTATAAGAAGTTTAACTTACTGAAAGGACAAATTAAGTAAACATGAAAAAAGGAACAAAAAATATATTCACTGTTTCTGTCAAGATTTTAGTTTTTTTCCTTATTTTTTGAAAAAATGAAAACCTTTTTGAGTGTATCCTTGAAAGCTTGTTTCATTTGCTTGTTCTTGAGACTGCAAATGAAGGGATTGAGTAAAGGTGCAACTGAGGTATAGATAACAGCTACACCCTTGGATAAAGTCACCCTTTCTTTTGCTGATGGCTTCATGTAAATGGAGACACAGCTACCATAAGTAAGGGAAACTACAATAATGTGGGAAGAACAAGTGGAAAAAGCTTTTGTTCTTTTCCGAGCAGAGGGAATTTTTAGAATGGTCTTGATTATATATGTATAGGAAAAAATTACTAAGAGTAGTGTGACCACTAGTGTTATAACTGTTGAAACAAATGAAATCATTTCTAGGAAGTGAGTGTGCAAGAAATCTGCGGGATAGGAGAAGTGTCACACATGAAATGATCAATTACTTTGGAAGCACAAAATTCCAGCTTTAGTCCCAAGACCAACGGTGGAAAGGTAATCAGAAAGCCAGCTGTCCATGACCTGAGAAGAAGTTGGTAGCACACTTTGCTTCTCATAATGATTGAGTAATGCAGGGGTTTGCAGATGGCTGCATAGCGGTCATGGGACATGGCAGCCAGAAGGTAGAACTCTGTAACTCCTAAGAAAAGAAAAAAAGAATAATTGAGATGCACAACCATTGTAGGAAATGATTTTGTTTTTAGTCACAATGGTTGTCAAGAATCTAGGAATAGAGATTGTCGTCAATAAGATTTCTAAGAAGGAGAAATTTTGTAGGAAGAAATACATTAGAGTCTTGAGGTGAGGATGCAGTAGGGTGAGGAGGATGATGGATAAGTTCGCCATCACACTCAAAATACAGTTGAGAAAGAGAAATATAAAAATCACAATTTGTAACTGTGGGTCATCTGTGAGTCCCAAGAGAATGAATTCTATCTCTCTTGACTGGTTCTTCATTTCAGTTTTGAGACCTATTAAACTAAAATTAGGAAACAACTCCAAAAGCAGAAAAAACAATTTTTTAAAGCTACATCAGGAAAAAAATCTGATATCCAGAAATGTAAACAAGTGCAAATATTTGCTGCAGTTTAACAAGGCAGATGATACCTAAAATTATAGTGTAGGTCAACCAAAGCATTCTCTATGTATATTCTGTGTGTGTTTAATAAATTACTGCAAAAAAAAAGCCTTATAAAATCTAGGCAGCTTTTCCAATGTCAATTTACAATGTATGTTCAACAATTTTTATTTTATGAATTTTTTAAAAATTGATGAAACTTACAGAAATATTGGTAGTTACATATTTTCCTTAACTACAGTTGAATTTCTCCAATATATGCCATTAATTCTTTAGTTCCAATGCAGTACTGATCCATTGTTCCTTTGACTTATTTTCTCTAATTAGTATTTTTCCGGTTCCAAATCATTAGTCTTCTCATAATCATTTAAACTTAACATTTTGAAATATCTTCAAGATACAGTTAGTAATTTCAAAATTCTAAACAAATTGGGAGAAAAACTGTAGCTACAGGAAAAATAAAACAAATCAAAATCAATTATTTTCTGACTTGATCTTTGCCTTGGATTCAGGTAATTTTTAAATTCTTAAGTAATATTTTTTTCCCTGTTTAAGCCGCCCACAATAAATAATTTTGTCTTTTTAGTATAAATATGAGGATGATTTTAATATCTAGGTGTTTTAATAACTAGAAGTAATTTAATAAAATCATTTTGTTATTCAAAGACTAGTACAGAAGTGGTAGTCAATAGTCACTTATGATGCTAACTATATTGTTTTTGGCACTCAATGTCATTGTTCTTAAATCCATAAATAAGACTTTTCTCTACAGACGAATAGGCCTAAATTGCTGACTGGATACATTATGTTCCGTAGATGATGGCCTTCTATAGATGTCTAGGACAGAAAAGAAAGCTTTTCTCTTTATTTGAAGGAAGATATTGAGGTGGTATCCAAGCATTCATCTATGTTTAATGTCAAAGTTAATTTACAGGTTTCATATGGCATTTAAATAAATACATTTGCAAAATGCTTTCGTTATTCATTTTAAAATCATTCCATGGGTTATTAATGTATGCTTTTCACATGAATAAAAATAATTTCATCTATTCCTGCATATAAGAATTTTATTAGCTTTCCCTGAATTTCACTTTTCTCACTCTCTACTCAATGCAATAAACACATCTATTTTCTTATAAGAATTTTGCTTTGTGTTTTAAATGATAGCTATTGGAGAAAAAAAACAGTACAGTGCTCCTATTTCCAAGTGGCTTTTTTTCCCAATATTTTATAGGTAATGCTCCCTTCTCTCTTCATTTTGCTCTGGAAAAGAGAGAGAGTGACAGCAAGAGAAATATTGAAGAAAAATTCCGAAGTATTAATTTGTGTAAATCTCAAAACCAGAACACAAGAATAGTAGCAATTTTTCTTCTACTCCTTGACTACTGAAAGGATGAGAAGCTGAGTGATCATGAGTGTTTATTATCAAATATGTATATCTGCACTGCCATTTCTTTAACCCCAGTTTTGCTCTAACTCAGTGGGAAGGGAAACTCTCTGAGTCAGTCAAACAATTTTTGCTAACATCATGTGTCTAGGTGACAAGTCTATATGCTGCTTTCTTAAAAACCTGCAAAACAGAAGCTATTTTTACTTTTCAAAATCTGCTGAATGATCATAGTTACATATAGTAAAAAGCCTATAATGCTACAGTTTATATCAGTCCCTATATAATCAGGCAGCTTTGAATACTGCATCTACACAGAGCATGTATGATGATCCAGATGCCAATGGTTATAACTATTGTACTTGTAGAACTACCTTCATCTATGATCTAGGTGACTTACCGTATGCAGGATTTATTGATTTCCCTTCTCCTTTAAGGACGTATGCTATAAACAAAAGTCAAATAATAGATGTTGAATATTATTGCATTTATAATATTAGAAAACATTCCATTATTTGCATAAGAAATTTAATTCCAATGCTTTTCGTGGGAAGGATTCAAAGCAGAGGGGAGACTTGGAAAGTATATGTATCTGTGAATATCTCCCAATATCACACACACTACAAAAATCACAGAACCTAGATATTATAGAAAATTCAATTACAATGCCCTTTCTGGTTACCAAATAGAGGTTTTCTGATTTTTTCCTTAAATATTTAAACTTAAATGAAAATGATGCTCTAAGAGAAGGGCATTTTAGGAAAGGTCTCAGGTTAAAGCAACCCACTCTTCGTAGCAAAGAATGACTATGTTTACAATTGTGCACTAACAAAAGCCACACTTTTATCAATTTGCTCATAAAAGACTCAGGGAAATTAATTGAAATAAAGGGAAGACAGAAAAAGAAATCTGTGAAAACTGGTGTGCAGGAGCTACCACTTACATCAAGGAAAAAAAAGCCACAAAGCTGTGTGTTGATTTAAATACAAAGCAAGGGAACACTCTCCCAAAAGATAACTAGAAACAATTTAAACTCTATATGGGATGCCAACAAGATTTTGATATTCCACTCCCCCAGAGCTATCTGGGAGCCCTGGAGGCGCAGTGGTTAAGAGCTTGGCTGCTAGCCAAAAGGTCGGTGGTTCAAATCCACCAGTCGCTCCTGGAAACACTATGGGGCAGTTGTACTCTGCCCTATAGGGTCACTATGAGTCGGAATCTACTCAACAGCAACCAGTTTCTCTTTTTGGGTTTTGGGGCTGTATGAGTCGTTCTACTGGTCAGAGACCTTATCTCAAACAGGAACTTTTCTCTTGCCTTCATTAGTCAATATATTAAGATTCCACTAACTTGATTGTGGCCCACCCTAAGGCTGGAGAAGGAGTATTTAAATAAAAAAAATTAAATGGCTCCTATTAATTATTATTTCTATTCTGAAACCATCTTAAACTTAAACTTAAAAGTTACAAATACAGAGCAAGAAATTTTTTTTGTTTTTTCCTGAATCATTTGATGCCCTACCTCCTGCTCAACACTACAGTGTGCATTCCTTACAAAAAAAGAAAATATCTACTATATAATAACATGAATCCGTTCTCAATAAATATTAGAACAGTAGCACACTAACACTGATATATTAATAACGTCCAATATCCCAATCCCATTCAATTTTTACAAGTTTATAGAGGTATAAATAGCTCAGAGTTATGTTTTCATTTGATTAGCATGACTCTTTAATTTCATTTAATACAGAATGGTTTTTCAGTCTTTCCTTAACTTCCTTGCATGTTGGAGATTACTTTCTGGTAAGCCTATATAATGTCCCTTGATTTGTGTTTTTCTGAGGTTTTCACCTGATTAGATTCCATTAATTTACTTTTTGGCACCAGAATCACAGAAGTGATCCTATTTTTTCATTGAGTCTTATCTCTTGCATAAAGTGGTGATTGACAGACTTCTCCACCATAAAAGTAATGTTTTATATTTGTAATTAATAAGCATTTTGTGGGAAGGTACTTTGAATACGTTGGATATATCAATCTTCATAAAACTTTCAACTTACTCATTAATAACTTAATATCATTATGTACTCATAGTTTCTGATTTTATTTATTAACAAATATGTCAATCATCTATGTAGCGTATATATTTCATTTTTACCTCAATTTTTACTTTAATTTCAATTAGTCCCATTTTTAAAAAATATTCTTGCTGTTCAATAGTCTTATATCTGTACTTAAATATACTGGGAAAAGTTTATTTCCTCAAACTATTAAACATTCTTCAGTATAGTTTGTGTGAATTCTTTCAAATTCTTTAGTTTTTATGAGTTTATTCAGCAGTTATTGTTTCTGCTTGCTATTACTTGGTGACCTCTAAAACATAATATAAGGTATTTTATTGTGAAGTCACATTATTTAAAATTTATCTGTGTCTATATTTCAGTAGGATTGTCATTAGAAGTTTGTGAGGCAGTGGAATTAAGTTAATGAGAGTGAAACAACTAGAATGGACATAATGACAATGTTGACACGATGTGAAGAATGTAACAAGGTCGCTGAATATTATCTATAGAAAAATTTTAAATGGAAGTGTGTTTTGCTATGTATATTTTTACCAAAAATGTGATAAGATATTTTTAAAAGCCGGTTCAGCTATATTAATATAAATCAGTATAGATATTTTTCATGATGACAAAAAGTTATATTCATCAAGAAGATAGAACAATTCCAAATTGGTATGCACGATGTCAAAGTCTTGGAAATTAGAAATTCACGGTACTACAAAGACAATTAAAAAAATCCATAGGCATTTT
The DNA here is from genome assembly GCF_030014295.1 of Loxodonta africana. NCBI lineage: Eukaryota > Metazoa > Chordata > Mammalia > Proboscidea > Elephantidae > Loxodonta > Loxodonta africana. The sequence goes on along the minus strand of NW_026974944.1, from coordinate 45,377 downwards.
GGAGATTTAAATAGCTCAGTAATTATATACAAAGCAAAAATAAAATAAACTTATAGAATATTTAAATTATGCGATTAATGAACTCAACCAAGTTGAACTAACTAGAACACTGTACTTAACTACACAACACTTACAATTTTCAGATGTTCATGAAATGTTTATCAAAAATTTGACTATATGCTAGGCCATAAAATAAGACTCAACTAATTTCAGATAATTTCAATTAAATAAAGCATATTTTCTGACATCATAGAGTTTAAAAAATTATACCAGTAGAGTTGTAAATATAAATGAAATGGGGAGGCGGGGCCAAGATGGCGGACTAGGTAGATGCTACCCCGGATCCCTCTTGCAACAAAGACTCGGAAAATCAAGTGAATCGATCACATACATAACAATCTACGAACCCTGAACAACAAACACAGATTTAGAGATGGAAAACGAACAAATATGGGGAAGCAGCAACTGTTTTTGGAGCCTGGAGCCAGCGTCCCAGGCAGGTAACCTTGGCGCCGGACTTAGATCTGGGCCCAGGGGAGCTGAACTCATAAATCTTGTGACGGCGCAAACAAGGGGCACAGCCCTACCCCCCTGAACTGAACCCAGGAGGGGGCCCAGCTGGTCCGCGCGGGTGGCGTGGTGACGCTGCTGGTGGGAGAAGTCCCCGGGAGGCAGTGACTGGTTTTGGAGCCGGAAGTGCTGCGTCCCAGCAGGGGAACCTTGACGCTAGGTTTTGGACTGGCAGCGGAGGATCTGACAGTGGCTTCAGCGGGCCAGACCCCCGGGGGCAATCTCCACACAGCCGACACACATAGGCGAAACGTCCCTCGGGAATCCCAGATATAACAGTCATTCCGAGCAAGACAAACAACTCTGGCTATATTCCGAGGTGCTACTCTCCTATCTCTCTGATCCCTCCCCCACCCTCCCCAGTCGGCTTCATTAACATTGGAATTTCCTGAGCCAGAGGGAGAACAGCTCCGGCTCGGTGGCGGCTTTGCTTCCACCCCCCTTTTTTTTTCTTTTGGTCTTTTCCTAACCCACTCTTCTGGCCTGAGAGAAGGAACCACAAAAAACCCAGGGACCAAAAATCCATCCCTAATTGGACTAAAAACACAGAACCAGCTACAGCCAAGCATATATGATCCAAATCTGGGACTTTCATACTTACAGGGAAAAAGGTGGCGGTTATAATCCAAAGGCAGTTCTGATAGGGATCTGACTGCATTTTTTTTTAGTGGAATTTCTGCAAAAGCAAGTTTCCCAGTGATGGCTCAGAGACAGCAGTCGATATCAAACCACATAAAGAAGCAGACCATGACAGCTTCTACAACCCCCCCAAAAAAAAGAATCAAAATCTTTCCCAAATGAAGAAACAATCCTGGAATTATCAGGTACAGAATATAAAAAAACTAATTTACAGAATGCTTCAAGACATCAGAAACGAAATAAGGCAAACTGCAGAAAAAGCCAAGGAACACACTGATAAAACAGTTGAAGAACTCAAAAAGATTATTCAAGAACATAGTGGAAAAATTAATAAGTTGCAAGAACCCATAGAGAGACAGCATGTAGAAATCCAAAAGATTAACAATAAAATTACAGAATTAGACAACACAATAGGAAGTCAGAGGAGCAGACTCGAGCAATTCAAATGCAGAGTGGGAAATCTGGAAGACCAGGGAATTAACACCAACATAGCTGAAAAAAATCAGATAAAAGAATTTAAAAAAATGAAGAAACACTAAGAATCATGGGGGACTCTATCAAGAAGGATAACTTGTGTGTGATTGGAGTCCCAGAACAGGGAGGGAGGACAGAAAACACAGAGAAAATAGTTGAAGATCTGCTGACAGAAAACTTCCCTGACATCATGAAAGACGAAAGGATATCTATGCAAGATGCTCATTGAACCCCATTTAAGATTGATCCAAAAAGAAAAACACCAAGACACATTATCATCAAACTTGCCAAAACCAAAGATAAAGAGAAAATTTTAAAAGCAGCCAGGGAGAAAAGAAAGGTCACCTTCAAGGGAGAATCAATAAGAATAAGTTCAGACTACTCAGCAGCAATCATGCAGGCAAGAAGGGAATGGGAGGACATATACAGAGCACTGAAGGAGAAAAACTGCCAGCCAAGGATCATATATCCAGCAAAACTCTCTCTGAAATACGAAGGCGAAATTAAGATATTTACAGATAAACACAAGTTTAGAGAATTTGCAAGAACCAAACCAAAGCTACAAGAAATACTAAAGGATATTGTTTGGTCAGAAAGCCAATAATATCAGATACCAGCACAACACGAGGTCACAAAAAAAGAACATCCTGATATCAACTCAAATAGGGAAATCACAAAAATAAATTAAGATTAATTTTAAAAAATGCTCATAACAGGGAATCACTGAAGTCAAAATGTAAAAGATCACAATAATCAAAAAGAGGGACTAAATACAGGTGGCATAGAACTGCCATATGGAGAGTGATCCAAGGCGATATAAAACATTACAAGTTAGGTTTTTTACTTAGAAGAATAGGGGTAAATATTAAGGTAACCACAAAGAGGTATAACAACTCCATAACTCAAGATGAAAGCCAAGAAAAACGTAACAACTCAACAAACATAAAGTCAAACACTATGAAAATGAGGATCTCACAATTTACTAAGAAAAACGTCTCAGCACAAAAAAGTATGTGGAAAAATGAAATTGTCAACAACACACATAAAAAGGCATCAAAATGACAACACTAAACACTTATTTATCTATAATTACGCTGAATGTAAATGGACTAAATGCACCAATAAAGAGACAGAGAGTCTCGGACTGGATAAAGAAACACGATCCGTCTATATGCTGCCTACAAGAGACACACCTTAGACTTAGAGAAACAAACAAACTAAAACTCAAAGGATGGAAAAAATATATCAAGCAAACAACAAGCAAAAAAGAAGAGGAGTAGCAATATTAATTTCTGACAAAATAGACTTTAGACTTAAATCCACCACAAAGGATAAAGAAGGACACTACATAATGATAAAAGGGACGATTGATCAGGAAGACGTAACCATATTAAATATTTATGCACCCAATGACAGGGCTGCAAGATACATAAATCAAATTTTAACAGAACTGAAAAGTGAGATAGACACCTCCACAATTATAGTAGGAGACTTCAACACACCACTTTCGGAGAAGGACAGGACATCCAGTAAGAAGCTCAATAGAGACACGGAAGACCTAATTACAGCAATCAACCAACTTGATCTCATTGACTTATACAGATCTCTCCACCCAACTGCTGCAAAGTATACTTTTTTTTCTAGCGCACATGGAACATTCTCTAGAATAGACCACATATTAGGTCATAAAACAAACCTTTGCAGAATCCAAAACATTGAAATATTACAAAGCATCTTCTCAGACCACTAGGCTATAAAACTAGAAATCAATAACAGAAAAACTAGGGAAAAAAAATCAAATACTTGGAAACTGAACAATACCCTCCTGAAAAAAGACTGGTTTATAGAAGACATTAAGGAGGGAATAAGGAAATTCATAGAATGCAATGAGAATGAAAATACTTCCTATCAAAACCTCTGGGACACAGCAAAAGCAGTGCTCAAAGGCCAATTTATATCAATAAATGCACACATACAAAAAGAAGAAAGAGGCAAAATCAGAGAACTGTCCCGACAACTTCAACAAATAGAAAGTGAGCAACAAAAGAATCCATCAGGCACCAGAAGAAAACAAATAATAAAAATTAGAGCTGAACTAAATGAATTAGAGAACAGAAAAACAATTGAAAGAATTACCAAAGCCAAAAGATGGTTCTTTGAAAAAATTAACAAAATTGATAAACCATTGGCCAGACTGACCAAAGAAATACAGGAAAGGAAACAAATAACCTGAATAAGAAACGAGAAGGGCCACATCACAACAGACCCAACTGAAATTAAAAGAATCATATCAGATTAGTACGAAAAATTGTACTCTAACAAATTTGCAAACCTAGAAGAAATGGATGAATTCCTGGAAAAACACTACCTACCTAAACTAACACATTCAGAAGTAGAACAACTAAATAGACCCATAAAAAAAAAAAGAGATTGAAACGGTAATCAAAAAACTCCCAACAAAAAGAAGCCCTGGCCCGGACGGCTTCACTGCAGAGTTCTACCAAACTTTCAGAGAAGAGTTAACACCACTACTACTAAAGGTATTTCAAAGCATAGAAAATGACGGAATACTACCCAACTCATTCTATGAAGCCACCATCTACCAAAACCAGGTAAAGACATTACAAAAAAAGAAAATTACAGACCTATATCCCTCATGAACATTGATGCAAAAATCCTCAACAAAATTCTAGCCAATAGAATTCAAAAACATATCAAAAAAATAATTCACCACGATCATGTGGGATTTATACCAGGTATGCAAGCCTGGTTTAATATCAGAAAAACCATTAATGTAATCCACCACATAAATAAAACAAAAGACAAAAACCACATGATCTTATCAATTGATGCAGAAAGGCATTTGACAAAGTCCAACACCCATTTATGATAAAAAAAAAAACTCTCACCAAAATAGGAATTGAAGGAAAATTCCTCAACATAATAAAGGGCATCTATGCAAAGCCAACAGCCAACATCATTCTAAATGGAGAGAACCTGAAAGCATTTCCCTTGAGAAGGGGAACCACACAAGGATGCCCTTTATCACCGCTCTTATTCAACATTGTGCTAGAGGTCCTAGCCAGGGCAATTAGGCTAGACAAAGAAACAAAGGGCATCCGGATTGGCAAGGAGGAAGTAAAATTATCTCTATTTGCAGATGACATGATCTTATACACAGAAAACCCTAAGGAAACCTCCAGAAAACTACTGAAACTAAAAGAAGAGTTTGGCAGTCTCAGGTTATAAGATAAACATAGAAAAATCACTTGGATTCCTCTACATCAACAAAAAGAACACCGAAGAGGAAATAACCAAATCAATACCATTCACAGTAGCCACCAAGAAGGTAAAATACTTAGGAATAAATCTTACCAAGGAAGTAAAAGACCTATACAAAGAAAACTCCAAAGCTCTACTACAAGAAATTCAAAAGGACATACTTAAGTGGAAAAACATACCTTTCTCATGGATAGGAAGACTTAACATAGTAAAAATGTCTATTCTACCAAAAGCCATCTGTACATACAATACGCTTCCGATCCAAATTCCAATGTCATTTTTTAAGGTGATAGAGAAACAAATCACCAACTTCATATGGAAGGGAAAGAAGCCTCAGATAAGCAAAGCGTTACTGAAAAAGAAGAAGAAAGTGGGAGGCCTCACTCTACCTGATTTCAGAACCTATTATACAGCCACAGTAGTCAAAACAGCCTGGTATTGGTACAACAACAGGCACATAGACCAGTGGAACAGAATTGAGAACCCAGATATAAATCCAACCACATATAAGCAGCTGATATTTGACAAAGGCCCAGTGTCAGTTAACTGGGGAAAAGATAGTCTTTTTAACAAATGGTGCTGGCATAATTGGATATACATATGCAAAAAAATGAAACAGGACCCATACCTCACACCATGCACAAAAACTAACTCCAAGTGGATCAAAGACCTAAACATAAAGACTAAAACGATAAAGATCATGGAAGAAAAAATAGAGACAACACTAGGAGCCCTAATACAAGGCGTAAACAGAATGCAAAACATTACCAAAAATGATGAAGAGAAACCAGATAACTGGGAGCTCCTAAAAATCAAACACCTATGCTCATCTAAAGACTTCACCAAAAGAGGAAAAAGACCACCTACAGACTGGGAAAGAATTTTCAGCTATGACATCACCGACCAGCGCCTGATCTCTAAAATCTACATGATTCTGTCAAAACTCAACCACAAAAAGACAAACAACCCAATCAAGAAGTGGGCAAAGGAAATGAACACACACTTCACTAAAGAAGATATTCAGGCAGCTAACAGACACATGACAAAATGTTCTCGACCATTAGCCATTAGAGAAATGCAAATTAAAACACGATGAGATTCCATCTCACTCCAACAAGGCTGGCATTAATCCAAAAAACACAAAATAATAAATGTTGGAGAGGCTGCGGAGAGATTGGAACTCTTATACACTGCTGGTGGAAATGTAAAGTGGTACAACCACTTTGGAAATCTATCTGGCGTTATCTTAAACAGTTAGAAGTAGAACTACCATAAAAAAAAAAGAACTACCATACAACCCAGAAATCCCACTCCTCAGAATATACCCTAGAGAAACAAGAGCCTTCACACAAACAGATATATGCATACCCATGTTTATTGAAGGTCTGTTTACAATAGCAAAAAGCTGGAAGCAACCAAGGTGTCCATCAACGGATGAATGGGTAAATAAGTGTGGTATATTCACACAATGGAATACTACGGATCGATAAAGACCAGTGACGAATCTGTGAAACATTTCATAACATGGAGGAACCTGGAAGGCATTATGCTGAGCGAAATCAGTCAGAGGCAAAAGGACAAATATTGTATAAGACCACTATTATAAGATCTTGAGAAATAGTAAAAACTGAGAAGAACACATACTTTTGTGGTTACGAGGGGGGAGGGAGGGTGGGAGGGAGAGGGTTTTTTACTGATTAATTAGTAGATAAGAACTGCTTTAGGTAAAGGGAAGGACAACACTCAATACATGGAAGGTCAGCCCAATTGGACTGGACCAAAAGCAAAGAAGTTTCCGGGATAAAATGAATGCTTCAAAGGTCAGTGGAGCAAGGGCGGAGGTTTGGGAACCATGCTCTAAGGGGACTTCTAAGTCACTTGGCAAAATAATTCTGTTATGAAAACATTCTGCATCCCACTTTGAAATGTGGCGTCTGGGGTCTTAAATGCTAACAAGCGGCCATCTAAGATGCATCAATTGGTCTCAACCCACCTGGAGCAAAGGAGAATGAAGAACACCAAGGTCACACGACAACTAAGAGCCCAAGAGACAGAAAGGGCCACATGAACCAGAGACCTACATTGTCCTGAGACCAGAAGAACTAGTTGGTGCCCAGCCACAATCGATGACTGCCCTGACAGGGAGCACAACAGAGAACCCCTGAGGGAGCAGGAGATCAGTGGGATGCAGACCCCAAATTCTCATAAAAAGACCATACTTAATGGTCTGACTGTGACTAGAGGAATCCCGGTGGTCCTGGTCCCCAAACCTTCTGTTAGCACAGGACAGGAACCATTCCCGAAGACAACTCATCAGACATGAAAAGGACTGGACAGTGGGTAGGAGAGAGATGCTGAAGAAGAGTGAGCTAATTATATCAGGTGGACACTTGAGACTGTGTTGGCATCTCCTGTCTGGAGGGGGGATGGGACGATAGAGAGAGTTGGAAGCTGGCAAAATTGACACGAAAGGAGAGACTGGAAGGGCTGACTCATTAGGGGGAGAGCAAGTGGGAGTAAGGAGTAAGATGTATATAAACTTATATGTGATTGACTTGATTTGTAAACGTTCACTTGAAGCTCAATAAAAGTTAATAAAAAATAATAAATAAAAAAATGAAATGGGGTGTTTTTAATTATATTCAAAGATAACTAGAAATCCAAATATGCATGGACATTTAGGCAATATACTTATAAATAATGTATATGTTGAAAATGAAATCACAATAGGAATTAAAATACTTACAATTTAATGAAATGAAAATAATAAAATTACGTATCAAAATTTGTAAATGCAGGTCAAGTTAACATTCTAAGAAATTGTATGGCCTTAAATAAACACATGAGAACAGAGGAATAGGCGGAAAGTTCATCTGCCTTGATGGATGATCTAAGTTTCCATCCCAAACATTTTTAAAAAATGGCAAATTACACTTTAATTTGAAAGAAGATAGAGAGCAGGAGAAACAAACAAAATAAAACACATACAATACAATACACTAGGGAGTATTAATGGAGCTAAAATTTAGTTAATTATAAGAATAATAGAATACATATATGCCCTTACGATAAAGAAAATGAAAATACATTTATCCGATATAAAAAATAGTGAGGTGATTTTGCTTCTTAGTTTATAGATCTTATCACATAAGAGGACTGTTCGAAAACTTTATGACACTGGAATTGAAAATATTGATGAAATGGACTATTTATGAGGGAAGGACGTGGGGAAGTAACTTTCCATAGCTCTCACAATATGAAATGAGCAGTCTGAATTGTTCCATAAGTATAAAAGTTGTTACATGATTAACTATCTTCTCACTAAGAAATTTCATGTAGTTTTCCTATAAAGTGCCTAGTTCTTTGCTTTTATTGTCATCGTTTGTTTTATTGTTTTGTTTTGAAAAATTCTTGGAGCCCTGGTGGCACAGTCGTTAAGAGCTACAGATGCTGATAGGGAAGCCAACATGGTGCTATGGAAGAAGCACCATGCTGTCCCTCTGCAGCAAAGACCCCCAAAACTAAGTAAAACAGACACAAATGTCAATCCTGGAACTCTAAGCATAAAATGAAGGGAAAGAATTTGATCAGGCACTGAATGGGATAAGAAACTGACAGAGAACAGAAAATGAGGAGAACTGTGGAGTGGAGGTTCCCTACCAGCTAACATGGCACAGATTCGCCATCTTGGACTATAACCACCAAGGAATGCAGAGAGGGAGTACAGGAAGCCAACTTCATCGGGCTCCCAACAGGAGTTAGAGCACTCAGAAAGCAGGGATACACGCTTTCCCATCCCTCACCCTTCTTCCCTCTACGCAGCCTCCTCCATTTTCCAATGGGCTAGAGTCACTCGGATAGAGAGACACCAGTTCACTGCTGCCCAGGTCCTCTCCGACCCCACCAGCTGGCTCCTTCAATGCCAATTATTTTTGTTATTATTATTATTTTGCCTTTCTTTGTTTCTTCTCTCTGTCTCCTTTCCTTCCTTTTCTTTCTTCCACCTTGCCAGCCCCTTTGCTGTCCCCATCCTTCATTGACAAGCTATGCCACACTGCTGGGCCGGAGAGCCACTGGCACATCTTCCTCAGTTTTGTGCCACCCCCACTGGCCAGGTCTCTTAGCAACATTTTCTTCCCGCTTCTCTCTCTCTCCCTACCTTCCTTTGCTTTCTCCCACCCAGATAGCCCCATGTGCCGTCCCCATCCCTTCTTGGTGGGCCGTATAACACTGTTCAGCTAGAGAGCTGCCAACATGGCCTCCCCAGTTCTGTGTTGCCCACACTGGCTAGGTCTCTCAGTCCATTTTTTTTTCAGATTTATCTCTATCTTTTCCTTCTTTCCCTATCTTCCACCCACCTAGACCTATGTGCTGCCCCCATCCCATCTTAACGGGTAGTGTTGCAGCACTGGGCTAGAGTGCCCTGGATCCATGCTGCTGCCATTGGCCAGCTCAGCACCATATTTTTTTGTTTTTGTTTCTACTCTCTCTCTTCCTCCTTTCCTGTTTCCCACCCATCTAGTCTTGTATAGTGTCCCTGCTCCTTCTCTAACGGCCTTACTGCACCACTCTGCTAGGGAGCCACCAGCACACAGCTTCCCTGGGCCTACATTATCCCCACCAGCCAGCTTCCTAATCACAATATTGTTTTAGTTTGTTTCCTTTGGTCTTTTCTTTCTTTCCAGTTTCTTTTCTCTCAGCGCCTACCTCCTCTTCCTTTCTCCCACACACCTAGCCTTGTGTGCCACCCTCACCCTCTCTCAAAGAGTTGTGATGCACCACTAGGTTAAAGAGACACTGGCACGCCGCCTGCCAGTTCTGCATCACCATCACCAACTGGCTTCCTCAGCACAATTTTTATTTGTTTTTGCTTTTTTTCCTTTTTGTAGTTGTTTCTTTTGTCTCTCTTCATTCCTTCTTTTTCTTTCTCCTGCCCACCTAGCCCTGTGAGCTGCCCCCTCCTTATTGACAGGCTTGGTGCACCACTTGGTCAGAGAGCCTTTGGCACACGGCCTCTCTGGGTCTGCACTACTCCCACAGGCTGGCTCCCTCAGCACCATATTTTTTCTTTTTCTTTCTTCTTCTCTCCTTTCCTTCTTCCTTCCACCTGGGCTCTGCACTGCCTCCACTCTTTCCTGACAGGTCATGCCACACCAGCCGGTGAGAAAGACATCAGCTTGTCATCACCCTGCTTCCACCCTGCCCCCAAAAGCAGGCTCCTTCAGCACCATATTTATTTTCTTGTTGTTGCTTTGTTTCCTCTCTCTGTTTCCCTTCTTTCCTTTCCTTTCTCCAGTCCACCTAGGTCCATGCACTGCCCATGTACCTTCTCAACAGGCTGAGCTAGGCTCTCTCAACTAGAAAGTCACCAGCACATGGCCTCCCTGGGTATGCCCTGCCCCACCTGCTGAATTCCACCACACTGCCATTGTATTTACTTCTTTTTCTTTTGCCTCTCCATTTTTTGCTTTGTTTTCATTCTGTTTCTCTGTCTCTTATTTCTCTTCTTTCTGTCACCTGCTTAGTTCCACACATTGCATTCCCCCCTTGCCTCCTGCCTATCTACACCACACACAAAGTGCCGTACCCATGAGAGGCAACAGTGCAAACCCCTGGACCTCTGAACCACATCGGCACTTCCCTGTCAGCCCAAGTTCATGTTGCAAAAGATCCATCCCTCTCTCCCCTCCCTACTGGACCTTTCCAGCTGCATCATAGCTGAGCAACCAGCCTTGCCCACCTGGGCAAGGTGGTGAGAAGTATGCCCACAGACAAGCAACAAAACACACCCAGCCTGCCTGCTCAGATATAACCAAATAAAACAAAAAACAGGATGAAACAAACAAAGCAACAATCAATAAATGAAGAAAATAATTCCAGAATGTCCTGGAAACAATAAAAAAAAAATAGACAATATCAAAACATATTAAAAACAATAGGACAGGATGAGTCCAAAAAGCAACTAAAATAAAACACCACATGACCTCTGGTAGAAGTAAAGGCACTGGAATTACCTCATAGGGAATTCAAAAGTTTAATATTCAGGACTCTCCAAGAGATTAAGAAAGAGATGAAGGAAAAGGCAGACAAAACTAAGGAAAAAATGGACAAAATCATGGAAAATACAGACAAAAATCAGGGAAAACACAAAGCAAAGGGAGAATTGGGGGAAATAATACAAGAGCAAAATGTCAAAATAAATAAACAATTAGAAATCATACAAAAAACAGCAATTAGAAATCCAGAAGACAAAATAATTTTAGAAATGGGCAGTGCAATAGAAGGTTTTAGGAGCAAATTTGAAACAAGGGAACACAAGATCAGTGAAACTGAAGACAAATCCTTGGGTACCGTTTTGTTTGAGGAAAAATCTGAAAAAAGAATAAAGAAAACCTGAGAACCATGTGGGGTACAATCAGAATTTGTGAGTGACAGGAATTTCAGAACAGGGGGAGAAAATGGAAAACACAGAGAGAATCACTGAAGACTTGCTGACAGAAACCTTCCCTAATATAATGAAAGATGAAAAGCTGACCGTCCAAGAAGCTCAAAAGAAGCACATATAGAATAGACTTCAAAAGAAAGTCACCAAAACATAACGCAATTATACTTGCCGAAACCAAAACCAAAAAAAGAATCCAGAGAGCAGTTGAGAAAAATGAAAAGTCACATACAAAGGGGACACTATAAGACTAATCTCTGGTTACTAGGCAGAAACCATGCAGGCAAGAAGGCAATGGGATGACATATAAAAAACTTAAAAGAAAATTTGTCAACTGAGAATAATACATCCTGCAAAAGTCTCACTCATATATGATGGTGAAATTAGGAAATTTCCAGATAAACAGAAATTAAGGGAATATGTCAAAACCAAACCAAACTTACAAGAATTATGAAAAGGAGTCCTTCAGTTAGAGAACCAACGACATCAGACAACAACCTGAATCTAGGACACAGGAGAGTATCAGCCAGGTGCCAACCTAGCTAATGAGCACTAAAGGACAAAAGAAAACTGTAAGATTTACAACAGGGAACAAGGGAAGTCAATCTGCAAATGACAACAACATCAGCACAATAAAAGTGAGAATAAATAGCGTAGGTACAGGATTTTCAAATGGAAAGGAAATCAAGTAGATATCATGTAATAAAAGACTGGTTTAAACTTAGGAAGATGGTGTAAATATTAAGATAACCAAAAAGAAAGCTAACAAACCTACTCATTAAAATAAAGAAGAAAAAGGTAAAGTCTCAGTGTCATGGATTCTATTGTGTCCTCCCAAAATATGCCAACTTGGCTATGTCATGATTCCCAGTATTGTGTGATTGTCCACCACTTTGTCATTAGATGTGATTTGCCTATATGTTGTTAATGAGATGAGATTAGTATCAGTTAATGAGATGGTATTAGTAGCAGTTATGCTAATGAGGCAGGACTCAATCTCTAGGAAGAGTTTGTGTCTTAAGCCAATCTTTTTTGAGATATAAAAGAGAGAGAGAGACGGCAACCTCATACCACCGTGAAAGCAGCACTGGGAGCAGAGAGTGTCCTTTGGACCCAGGGTCCCTGTGCTGAGAAGCTCCATGACCAGGGAAGATTGTTGACAAGAACTTCCCTCCAGAGCCAACAGAAAGACAGAAAGTCTTTCTCTGGAGCTGATGCCCTGAATTTGGACTTCTAGCCTACTAGGCTGTGACAGAATAAACTTCTGTTTGTTAAAGCCATCCATTTGTGGTATTTCTGTTATAGCAGCACTAGATAACATAGACACTCAATAAACATAAAATCTAGGAAAGTGAAAGACATGAAAAAAATCCAGAAACAAAAGGAATTCAGTACCAGAGAGAAAGAGGTGTGAAGAAAACATCTGCACCACACACACATACACACAAAAGAACTACAAAATGACAGCAATAAACTCATACCTATCGATAATCACACTAAATGTAAATGACTTAAATGTACTTGTAAAGATACAGAGAGTGACAGAATGGGTTAAAAAAACAGAATTCATCAATATGCTGTCTACAAGAGGCACACCTTGGAAATGAAGATATAAATATATTAAAAGTGAAAGGATGGAAAATAATATAGTACGCAAATGACAAACAGAAAAGGAGCAGGAGAGGCAACAAAAATCTCAGATAACAGACTTTAACACAAAAATCATTAAAGATAAGGAAGGACATTATATAATGATTAAAGGAACAAGCCACCATAAGGACATAACAATAATAAATATCTACACAAGCAATGACATGGGTTCAAAAACATAAAACAAACTCCAACAACACTGAAAAGAAATTGACAGTTTCACAATAATAGTAGGAGTCTTTAACACACCAGTTTTGGTAAAGGACAAAACATCTAAAAAGAAACTCAACAAAGATACAAAAGATTTAAAGGCCACAATCAACCAACTTGACCTCATACACATACACAGAACAATCCACCCAACAGCAGCAAGGTACCTGTTATTTTCCAATGCACATGAAACGTTCTCCTGAATAGATCTCATCTTAGGGCACAAAACAACCTTAAACAAAACCCAAAACACTGAGATAATACAAAGCAGCTTCTCTGATCACAAAGCAACAAAAGTAGAAATTAATAAAAAGAAGAGCAAGGAAAAAAACCCAAATACATGGAAACTAAATAACAACCTGCTTAAAAACCAGTGGGTAATAAAAGGTATCAAAGACAGAACTAAAAAAAATTCAAAGTCTCAAATGAGAAAGGAAACATACCAAAACCTTTGGGACACAGCAAAGGCAGTGCTCAGAGGTCAATAGTGATAGATGCACACATCAAAAATGAAGAAAGGCACAAAATCAAAACACTACCTATACAACTTGGACAAACGGAAAGAGAAGAGCAGAAGAAGTCCACAGCCATGAAAAGAAAGGAAATGATAAAAATCAGAGAGAAGTGAATGAAATAGAAAATAGAAAGAAGCAACAAAACCAAGAGTTGGTTCCATCAAAAGATCAACAAAGTCAACAAACCATTGGTCAAACTGACAAAAGAAAAACAGGTGAAGACAAAAACAACCCAAAGAAGAAATGAAACAGGGGACATTACAACAGATTTAACTGAAATAAAAAGGTTCATAACAGAGTACTATGAAATCTATACTCCAACAAATTTGAAAACCTAGAGGAAATGGACAAATTTCTAGAAACACACTATCTTCCTAAACTAACATAAACTGAGGTCTAAAATCTGGACAGACCCATAACGAGAAGAGATTGAAAAGGTAATAAAAAAAAACTTCCAATAAAAACAGCCTTGGCTCAGATGGCTTCACTGGAGAAGTCTACCAAACATTCAAAGAAGAATTCACAGTAGTACTACTAAAACTATTTCAGAACATACAAAAGGAAGGGATACTTCCTAACTGATTCTATGAAGACAGCATAACCCTGATACCAAAATCAGGCAAAGACACCACAAAAAAAGGAAAATTACAGACCAATATCTCTCATGAATATAGATGCAAAAACTCTCCACAAAATTCTAGCCAATAGAATTCAGCATCATATTAAAAAAAAAAAAAAACAACACCATGACCAAGTGGAATTCATACCAGGTATGCAACAATGATTCAACATTAGAGAAACAGTCAATGTAATCCACCACATAAATAAAACAAAAGAATCACATGGTCATCTCAGTAGACTCAGAAAAGTCATTAGATATAGTATGACACCCATACCTGATAAAAACTCTCAATAAAATAGGTTTAAAAAGGAAATTTCTCAACATAATAAAGGGCATCTAAACAAAACCAACAGCCAACATCATTCTCAACAGACAGTGGCTGAAAACATTCCCCCTGAGAACAGGAACAAAACAAGGATGCGCTTTATCACTACTGCTATTAAACATTGTACTAGAAGACCTACCTACAGCAATAAGAAAAAGAAATAAAGGACATACAAATAGGCAAGGAAGAAGTAAAACTATCACTATTTGAGAATGATATTATACTGTACACAAACATCCTCAAAGATACACAAGAAAACTACTGGAACTCATAGAAAAATTCAGCAGTATAGCGGGATACAAGATAAACATACAAAAAAAGTTGGATTCCTAAACACCAATAAAAAGAACATGGAAAAGAAAATGAGTAAAGCAAAACAATTTAATATAAGTCCTAAAAAAATAAAATGCTTAGGCATAAATCTAACCAGGGATGTATAGGACATATACAAAGAAAACTACAAAATCCTACTGCAAGAAACCAAAAGAGACCTACATAAATTCAAAAACATACCATGCACATGGATAGGTAGACTCAACATTGTGAAAATGTCGATTCTACCCAAAGCAATCTGCAAGTACAATGCAATGCCAGTCCAACAGCATTCTATAACAAGATGGAAAAACTAATCATTAAATTTATTTGGAAAGGTAGAGGCCACAGATAAGTAAATCACTATTGAAGAAGAAGAATAAAGCAGGAGGCCTCATACTATTTGACCTCAGAAACTGCTCTACAGCTACAATAGTCAAAACAGCCTGGTAATGGTACAATGACAGACACAGTAATCAATGGAATTGAATCAAGTATGCAGATGTAAATCCATCCACCTATGGTCAACTGATCTTCAGCAAAGGCCCAAAGTCCACTAAATGGGGAAAAGGCAGTCTTTCTAACAATTAGTGCTGGAAAAACTAGATGTCCATCTGTAAAAAATGAAACAGGACCCATACTTCACACCATACACAAAAACTAATTCAAAATAGGTCAAAGACCTAAATAAGAAATCAAAAGCTATAAAGATCATAGAAGAAAAAAGGTCAACACAAGAGTCCCTAATACATGGCATAAATGGCATACAAACCATAACCAACAATACACAAACACCAGAAGATAAGCTAGTAACTGGAATCTTCTAAAAATTAAACACTTATGCTCATCAAAAGATTTCACCAACCCAGTAAAATGAGAACCTACAGACTTGGAAAAAAAATTGGCCATGACGAGTCCAACAAAGTTGCAATCTCTAAATTCTGTAGGAAAATCCAGCACCTCTACAACAAAAAGACAAGTGAACCAATTAAAACATGGACAAAGTATATGAACAGATACCTCTCTAAAGAAGACATTCGCATGGCTAATAGACACATGAGAAAATATTTGCAATCGCTAGCCATTAGAGAAACATAAACGAAAACTACAATGAGACACCATCTCACCCCAACATTACTGGCACAAATAAAAAAAAAAAAAAAGAAATTCACAAATATTCCAGAGGTTGCAGGGAGATTGGAACTCTTATGCACTGCAGGTGGGAATGCAAAATGGTACAACCATTTAGGAAAAAGATAGGGTGGCTTCCTTAAAAAACTAGAAATAGAAATACTACATGATCCAGCTATCCCACTTCTAGGAATATATCCTAGAGAAATAAGAGCCATCATACAAACAGACATATGTGCACCCATGTTCATTGCGACATTATTAACAATAGGAAAAAGATGGACACAACCTAAGTGCCCATCAACAGAAGAATGGATAAACAAACTATGGTACATACACAACATGAAATACTATGCAATAATAAAGAACAATGATGAATCTGTGAAACATCTTACAACATGGATGAATCTGGAGGACATTATGCTGAGTGAAATTCAATCATGAAAGGACAAATACTGTATGAGATCACTGTTAGAAAAACTCATGGAAAGGTTTACACACAGAAAGAAACTATGATGGTTACGAGGGAGAAGAGTGGGGAGGGAAAATCACTAAACAATAGGTAAGTGGTAAATTTGGTGAAGGGTCAGATAGTACACAATGCTAGGAAAGTCAGCACAACTTGACCAAGGCAAGGCCATGGAAGCTTCGTAGACACATTCAAACTCCCAGAGGAACGGAATTACTGGGCTAAGGGCTGGGGACCATAGTCTCAGGGGACATCTAGCTCAATTGGCATAACATGATTTATAAAGAAAATGTTCTATATTCTACTTTGGGGAGCAACCTCTTGGGTCTTAGAAACCTGTGAGCAGCTATCTAAGATACTTCTCTGGTCAAGAGAGAATGAAGAGAACGAAAGACACAAGGGAAAGATTAGTCCAAAGGACTAATGGACCACAAGTACCACGACCTCCACCAGACTGAGTTCAACACAACTAGATGGTGCTCAGCTACCTAGACCAGCTGCTCTGATAGGGATCACAATAGAGGCTCCTGGACAGAGCTGGAGATAAATGTAGAACAAAATTCTAACTCACAAAAAAAGAGCAGACTGACTGGTCTGACAGAGAGGAACGGAAATAGAGAACTCAAGATTGAGAAGTGGACAGTGTTGACATGTCGTGGGGTTGGCAATCAATGTCACAAAACAATATGTGTATTAATTGTTTAATGAGAAGCTAATTTGCTCTGTAAACCTATAGCACAATAAAAAAAAGATCTATAATGACAACAACAACTCAAAAGATTAGATAGGAATCTTAGGGAACAGTGAGTTTATGCTGATGGGGGAGGAAGAACCCAGAAAATGAGGGTGAGAATGGTTGCACAACTTGAAGAATGTAATCAATGTCACTGAGTTGTACATGTAGAAACTGTTGAATTGGTGTATGTTTTGCTATGTATATTCCCAATGACAACAACAACAAAATAATTAAAACAAAAAACAAGGGAAAAAAAAAGAGCTTGGCTGCTAACGAAAAAGTTGGCAGTTCAAATCCAAAGCAGCTCCTTGGAAACCCTATGGGGCAGTTCTACTCTGTCTAGGGTCGCTATGAGTCAATATCGACTCAAGGGTAACAGATTTTTTTTTTTTTTTGGTTTATAACTTCAAAAATTGCCTCTCCTTTTTTTTTTTCTTTTCTCTTTCTGGAACCCCATTAATCCATCTGGTAGAAGTTCTCACCTTATTCTCTTTGTCTCTTACCCTCTTCTCTAGTTTTCCTTTAGTATTTCTCAAATATTCACTCCTCTGAGTTCTGTTCCAGTACACTACCTCTTTCTTTGGCTGTGTTAATCTGCTCTTAAACTCCTCCACTGAGTTATTAAGGAGAACTTTAAATATCAGATTTTTTTCCTCAGTAATTCTAAGAACTTGAATCAAAATTACAATTCTTACTGTGATCTTTTGAATATATTAAGCATAGCTAATTTAACATTTGTGCTTTTTGAGTCTATTTTCTATAGCCACTCTTCCTCTGTTTTTATTGTTAGCTTTGTTTGATTTTATTTATATTGCTTTATCTGCTCATGTGCCAGGGTATTGTTTCTGATAGATAGGAGTTGTATGACAAAGTTATAGAAATATAGTGGTGTTTAGAGCAATGATATCTTCCCACAGAGATTTTATGCTTTTTTCTAGCAGATGATTAGGGACACTAATATTCAAAGGCATATTAATCTAAATCCATGACTTGACGTACTTTGAAGCTTTTCTTTAGGGTAAAGGCTATCTTCTCCCCACTCTTATTTCTACGGCTTAACCTTTTAGATAAACTTTGAAAGTATAAAAGTTTCCTAGCTTCACAAATTTGGCAAGTCCTACACTCCAGTTTTTCTTCTCTAACCTGCTAGGAATGATTTCCTGATTTATCTGTTCAGCTACCTCTTCCATTATGGGCAGGGAAAAGTGACCTCCTTTGCTGGGATTATCATTCTGAATTCTTTAATATATTGTATTTTAATCCTAAAATACTTTGCTTTTTTTTTTACTTTCCAATATCTTCAATAAAATTTATTATTATTTTTGCTTTCCTATTGTTTCTGTGCAAAGATTGTCCTGAACTAACTGAGAGTGAATACACTTGTTATCTACATTTTCAGATCTACCCTGAGGATAAACAACTGAGCCAATGCATCTGAGGCTGAGCGAGTTTAAGAAACAGTTCTAGATGTCTTTTTAATTAATCAACGGGATGGTATACCATTCCTTGGCCTAGTGTACTGTCATAAACCATAATTTTCATGAGAAAATTCACTTAAGTGTATTTCCTCATTCATCTAAACTTGGAAGCTGGTTCCTCTACTGTATTAACTTACAAAGATATGAAAAATGGAAATAGTGCCAAGCTGTTTTCATGTCTTTGTAAGAGAATGCTAAGAAAATTTTCTTCTGTGTTGGCATTGTGGTTGACTTTCCAAAGCTACAAAAATCAAATGCTTAATCCTCGTGTCTTAATTATCTTGTCCTGCTATAACAGAAATACAATAAGTGGGTGACATTAAAAAACACATTTATTTTCTCACATTTTAGGAGGCTAAACAGAAGTTTGAATTCAGGGCACCAGCTCTGGAGGAAGGCGTTCTATCTGTGTCTCTTCGAGGGGTAGGTCCTTGTCTCTTTTCAGCTTCTGTTCCTTGGTTCCTTGGTGATCTTCAAGTGGCATGGTATCTACCCTCTCCCAACTATGCTTGCTATCCCTGGCTTAATCTGCTCTTTTATATCTCAAAAAAGATTGATTTAAGACACATCCTACATTATTGGAAAACCTGGTGGTGCAGTGGTTAAGAGTTCCGTAGCTAACCAAAAAGTTGGCAGTTTGAATCCACCAGCCACTCCTTGGAAACCACGTGAAGCAGTTCTACTTTTTCATATAGGGTTGCTATGAGTCAGAATAGACTCAATGGCAATGTTTTTTTTTTGTTTGTTTGTTTTTGCTACATTATTAACACAACGAAAAAACACATTCCCATATGGAATTATAACCACGGGTAGAGGGGTTAGGATTTGCAACAGATATTTTGGGGCAGACACAATTCAATTTATAACACCCTACAATCAAGATAATTTGGGGGTCAAGCAACCATTACAGAGCCAAATAACTGGCAGTTGGACAGATTCTGCTACCAGAAACCATTATCTAGAATCTCTCATTATTCCGTATACAGTGGAGTTGCTAAAAGAGAAAGATTAATGGAACCATGTCATCATCAGCTTAGAAACGATTTTCCCTCCATTTTCTGTGAATGTTGCAACCTGACAATGACTCTCAAGGTCAAGTATAACAGGTCTTAGAGAACCAGATACATGAATACGCAGTGCTTCTGAGAATGACAGGCTTCTCTTTACGATGGTTTGGTATATCACACTGTATTTGCTGCTCTGACCTCTCAATTTGAGTAGAAGAGAAAGAATTTCAGAGAAATACTTGGGCACAGAGAGTGAGCAGAAGTGAAGTA
Source organism: Loxodonta africana (assembly GCF_030014295.1). Lineage (NCBI taxonomy): Eukaryota > Metazoa > Chordata > Mammalia > Proboscidea > Elephantidae > Loxodonta > Loxodonta africana. The sequence goes on along the minus strand of NW_026974944.1, from coordinate 25,245 downwards.
GTCATTACAATCATTACTTGTTAAACCAAGAATGTGCAGGTTTCCCTTAGATCAATTAAACATTAGAAAAGATAATCACACTTTAGGCATTTTGCAAGTACCCTTTCAAGTTTAGCTGCTTCCAGATTAAGGAACACCAATGCAATTTTCTATGTTGTGTACCTCAGAGTTAAATACTGGTGAGGGATTGGTTGTAGCACCGCAATTTGTGTGAACTCCATTGAATTTACTCATATGCACCATATAGGAGTATCTGCATTTAGACACCCTCCCACAAAGATCCAATGTTAATCAAAAGAGATTTAAAGGAGCACCAGATAAATAAAAGGTGTTTGTCCTTTTCCATCTGTCTTCTGCCTTTGTCCCAATTACGAACTATCTCTGAGTAGAGAAGAGGCAATGAAAGGAGCCCAAGACTCCAACCAAATTTCAATGCCCGACCGAAGCTAGTCGAATATGAAGCTGATATTTTTAAATTGACCAGATTAACTCAATGTGACTAGCAAGTAATGGCTTTACATGATATGAAATTAAGAGCTGGGAAAGAAATTTCACCTGCGCACGATAGATTGGAGTGCCTAAAAAAATTATATATATATACTATTTCACATATAAACAAAGTCATAGATTTGGAGCAAAACCTAAGCCCTTCATACTGTCGGATTCTTAAACACTAGTGTTACATTTGAATAAAGTTTCTTACTTTAAAAAATAATCTATGAATATCTTTTATAATTTTATCTCACGGTAAACGTAAAAAAAACAAACCTAGAGCTGAGCCGTCGAGTCAATCCTGACTCATAGCGACCCTGTAGGACAGAGTAGAACTGCCCCCTAGAGTTTCCAAGGAGCACCTGGCAGATTCGAACTTCCAACTGTTTGGTTCGCAGGTGTAGCACTTAACCACTACGCCACCAGGGTTTCCGCAGTAAGCATATGGCATAAAAACTGAAGTATTTTCAACTTTATTTAAAAAAAATGAGGACACTGAAGTTGGAAAAGCTAACGTGCCTAATTTTCTTAAGTTCCTATTGATGGTAAATTGAAAGTTAGGTATCATAACTCAGTACTTCAATAACAGTCATTATTTATTTAAGCAGAAAAAAGTACCTTATTGCTTACAATGTATTAAATAATTATAATTATGAATACACCAAATTTAACTCAATTTCAGATGGAACCCCAAATCTACATACATGGATAAGTATTTTTCTTTTTGTCTATAGTTGCAAAGACTGTCGTTTACTTAGTTTGCTCAGAATGACAGCTATTGTTCCGGCATGCCAGATGCAAATCAAGTTTAAAAACATAAGGTGTAGTCACGTAGAATGATTACTACATATGTCGTTAAAAAAAAAAAAAGAACTTGCTGTGCAGTCAATGGCAACCCTGTGTGCCTAAAAATCGAAATGTGCTTCATAGGGTTTTCAATATGGATCATATTTTGGAAGTAGATTTCCAAGCCTTTCTTCTGAAGCAGCTTTGGGTGGACTCGAATCTCCAGCCTTTTGTTTAGCAGTTGAGTGCAGCATTTACAGTTTGTACCACCCAAGGAACCCACTATGTCATAGGAGTCTGCAAAAATAATTAAGCTTTTAAACTTGGTCATTGTATAATATTTTTAAGTTATTAACTAAATGTTAGTTATTAATGGAATGTCTAGTTACACAAGGCTTTGCAATGTAGCAAATTTTTCTCTTTATCTGCTGTCTCTATCATGACCGTAATCCTAATATAATACATACAAATAACAATGATTGTGCCTTCCTTATTGCTGTAATGTTTTTTCCAAATTCTGAATGATGTGGGCAAGCCTATTACATTTATAACCTTAATATTTTCATGTGCCTATACAGTGTATTCTTCATAGAGATATTATAGAATTTATATACAATTGGATTATAATCAATTTACTTCCTTTTTTTCCTTACACTGGATATGAACAAGCACAAAAGCCATTCTTTTCCATCACAGAATCATTTCCTATGTAGATACTGAAATTTGGGAATAAAGAGATGAATAAATACATGAATAAAAGGGATATGTAAAAGATCTCTGAGACTGTTTAAATCACAGACAAATGTAAGGTACCACCAAGACTTACAGGTTTTAAATTCCTCAGAGAGAAGTCACCATGTTCATTTCTCATATTGGAACGCATTGTGTTCCAGATCTTAAAAGGATATAGATACATATAAAGACCAAAATATTTTTGAATTATACTAAAAATCTGCATAACAACACTTTTCATGATTTGACAAGTACTTCAAGTTTTTTTTTTTCAAATGCTTCACTTTGTAAGTAGTCTACAATTTAACAACGAAGTCTGTTAAACAAAATTTTCTAGTCAACATAATTTGGGAGAACAAGAAAAGAAAATTTGAAATTGTAATGCTTCTAAAATATAGTCATTAATTAATGTTTTATATTTTAAGCCAGATGAATCATTATCACAACACTGTTCATATAACTTGTGGGGTTCATATAATTAAAAGAATCATAAAATCAAAACCCGCTGCCATCAAGTCGATTCCGACTCATAGCGACCCTATAGGACAGAGTAGAACTGCCCCATAGAGTTTCCAAGGAGTGCCTGGCAGATTCGAATTGCTGACTTCTTGGTTAGCAGCCGTAGCACTTAACGAGTACGCCACCAGGCTTTCCAAAATAATCATAGTGTAGCCTAAATTTATTTTTGTAGTTCGCAATGCGGAACTTTTATAATTTACAGAAAAATAGAAGTGAAATCTGTTTTAGTTTTAGTGCATTTACTTTGCATGTTTTAGAAAAACTATGAATATCTCCTAAGAAGTTCTAAAAACATGAAAATTTTATAAAAATTACTTAATCTCATGATCAATATTTATGCAGAAAATATACATTAAATTTCACAAAGTATAAAGCTCTGTATTCAAAGTGCAACACAATAGTATGTATTGAACTGAATTTAATGAATAATGACACAGAGCGTGGAAATTCTATAAACATTACTGAAAACACTATCAATATTCACCTTGAAAATACACAAGAAATTACATACATTTGAAACACTACATTTGAAGTACGAAGCAATAATAACTGTGTCTTTTAAGAGCTGAGAAAATAAACAGAATTAAAACAACTTTACTCCATCTTAGTTACAGTGTGCCTTCAAGGAAAATGTAAGGTTTTCAGAAAATTCAGTAGGAGAAATAAACTTTACCATATTTTCAAATATGTTAATAGGCACTGTATTGGACAAACTCAGGCACAGCAGTTAAACTGAAGGATTTGCAAAATATCAGATCAAATGATGTGACAGGTAAAGAGACTCTAAAAGAACAAGCATACCTGTACAAACATCTATGAATTTCAGGTTTACATTTCATTGTTCTTTATACGCCCTCCCCCAAAAAAAACTCTTGGCGTGGAGTCGATTCCAACTCATGTCAACCACATGTATCTGTATTTTTGCTAAAAAAAAAAAAAAAAAAACAGCTCCAAATTTGTAGAAAACACTACGTTCTGGAGGAAGTTTTCAAAGACTTGTTTTACTTCCTGGTTCCTCAGGGAATAAATGAAGGGGTTCTGCATGGGGACAACAGAGGTGTTGAGAATAGAAACTCCTTTGGTCAATGATGGCTTTCTTTTGCAGAGGGATTGGCATACATGAAGATGCAGCTTCCATAAGAGATGGAAATGACAGTCATGTGGGAGGAACAAGTGGAGAAAGTTTTTTTTTCTCTTACTGGAAGATCGGATTCTCAGAATAGTCCTGATGACACACATGTAGGACAAAATCATTAATGCCAAAGTGAATAACAAAGAAACCAAAGCCAAGTAAAAACCAATTACTTCTAGGAGCCATGTATTTGAGCAAGATAGTTGTAAGAGGGGAAAATAGTCGCATGCAAAGTGATCAATGACTTTGGAAGCACAGTAATCTGGGGGGGAAGAAGCATAAGGGGTGGGAATATGGTCAGAAACACTCTCAGCCACACACATGACACAAGCAAGGAGCAGAGTTTCCTGTTCATGGTGCTCGTGTAATGCAGGGGCTTGCAGATGGCCACATAGAAGTCATAGGACATGGCTGTCAGAAGGTAAAATTCTGTCATCCTCATGAAAATAAAGAAGACTTGAGCTGCACAGTTGTTATAGGACATGGTCTTATCCCTGGTGATAATTGCACCCAGAAATCTGGGAATGCATACAGTTGTAAAGGAGATTTCAAGCACTGTGACCACTGTGTAGTTGTTCATTTCTCTCTCTCTCTCTTCAATTTTTCTTCTTTTAATCCCATTTAGACAAAAAAAGTATTAAGGGGAAGAGATGAAAGATATAATTCATCATGATCAGCATCATCATCTCTAATATTCTAAAATATCCTGTATAATCCATGCAAATTTTTTCTTATTTTTAAGATCTTGTTGGCATTCTTTTAATACACATTTATTAGTTATTTTATATTAAAAATACAGTAGTAGATAGGAAATCTTCACACAACAAAGCACATCTTTGGGAGACAATGAATAAAATAATTGTCATTTTATGTCCTATTTACGCAAACTCTGATTACAATTGTGTTGAAACAGTCATAAGAATTACATAGCCCTTTCTTTTCACTCAGATAATTTATTAGACAATCTATCTCCTAGAAAAAGAAATGGGTTACTTTAACTTACCAAAAAGTAAAAGTCAAACTTAGAAGCCTGAAGTAACAACTCATTATTTTTTTTAGGATATAAGAAATCAGTTGCCTTATTACAAGTAATATATTTAAATTTTTAACCCTAAGATTTATGGGTCTAATTGCCAAGACCATATGAGTACACTAAATACAATTGCTACAAGACAGAATAAGTAACCCAATTATTTAAAAAATACAAAAGTTTCAATTACTCACTGGTTTGTCTTCTTATTCCATCACGATCTTTAATGTTCCACTTCTGTAAGGCTTCCTAAAAATGTACATGCATGTATTTAAATAAAAACATTTTTATTTTTGAACTGAAAGAGGCATAATGTATTTATTTTTCATTTTGACTGAAGCACAAATTGAAAAGTGACTGCTAGCCTTTTATCTTATCAACTCTGTCGCTGGATTACGGCTCATTGCATTTTCCATGAAATTATCTTCCTGAGTGTCTTAGTATAATGTTGCTGCAACAGAAATAACACAAGTGGATGGGCTTTAACAAAGAGAAATTTATTTCTTCACAGTGAAGTAGGGTAAAAGTCCAAATTCAGGGCATCAATCTTTCCCCAGATAGGAGCTTCTCCATGGATGGACCCCAGATCCAAAGGACTCGCTCTGCTCCTGGTACTATTATCTTGGTGGTATGAGGTCCCACATTTTCTGCTTGTTTCCCTTCCTTTTATCTCCTGTAAGATAAAAGGTGGTGTAGGCCATACCCCAGGGAAACTCCCTTTACATTGGATCAGGGATGTGACCTGGGTAAGGGTGTTATAATCCTACCCTAATAGTTTTTAACATAAAATTACAATCACCAGATGAAGGACAACCACACAATACTGGGAATCATGGCCTAATCAATTTGACGCGTATTATTAGGGTACACAATTCAACCCATGACACTGAGTTATTAAGGTTTTTGGAAAAAATATTTCATTCCCTTGTAATTCCGTCTCACAGTTATTTTCTCCATAAGTCCACTTATCCAAATGGATATCCAGAAAAGTTAAGAAAAAACTTCTTTCATTTTCCTAACCTACTTAGCTTGTTCCCACATATTCAAATGCTATTTTGAATGTAGTAATAGTTTATCAATTCTATTAAAATCTTGACAGCTATCTCCTTTTGATTTTAGAGAGTAAAATTTCTGTTGTGAAGAATAAAATGTAAAATCGTTTTATACCTTCCAACAACTAGCAACATTCACACTAATCATACTTTATTTTATAATGGCTTAAAGGCAGTTTTTCAGGACATGAAAAGTAGAACGTCAGAAACCTTCAAAAGATGTGGAAATATTTTTAACCTCAGCAAAGACTGTGTACTGATCTTCTGGAAACCAGACAAAGTCAGGCCACATCTCTGCTATATTATAGACCATAAGGGAAATCTGGAAGGGGCCCTTGCATTTCTCAGTAACCTGCTCACTCCTCTCCCTAGCAGATCTCTCTTGAGAAGAGTTATATTCATCCTTGCATCCCACAGAGGACCTAAGATGGTGACTTCTATGTAATATTTATATCCATTAATAAGTTGCTTAATATTCATCCTTACTTCATATTATATGAGTAATAAAATAAGAAACCCACTTTCTTATAAAAGGTGAAATTTTGATCAAATTTGTAAAGAATTGTCTTCATTAGAAATGTGAAAGTTTTGAACATATGCCTTTCGGTTGGCAGCTGAGAATGTTAACCATTTGCACCAACCAGGGAATCCCATTATTAAAATTCACTTCTTTATTTGTCTAAACCTAGTAAATATATACGATTTCAGAACTGTGAAAACATATACCTATAATTTTACCACTGCATGTTTAGTATTTGTGATCTATTTCTCTTAGTTTTAGAGCATTGAAAAGATTTTGTTTACGCTGGCTGAGCTAAGTAGGTGGAATAGACAGATGCTCCCGGCGAACCCTCTATACAACAAAGACCCCCCCCAAAAAAGTGAAACAAGTATATTTATGACAAGCTAGAAGCCCTGAGCTTCAAAGGCAAGTTTAGAAAAAGAACAGAGGGGAAGGGGGAAGAAGAGACAGTACAGAAGTAGAGAGGAGTTACTGGGCCTGAATCTCGGAAAGCCCTCAGGCATCATTCCAGAGTGGCGGCAGTGGGTTGGTACTAGCATTTTGCCACAGTTTCCTTAGGGAGAAGCAGCCAGCCACACAGCCTACTCATACCTTCAGAACCAGAGAAGAATGGCGCTCTCAGCAAAAGCTAAGTGCTTCCATATGTTTCACCGCGCCCCCCACTCACAAGCCAGCTTCAGGGGCTGAATTCTCTGGGCCTGAGATAGGCACTGTTGAGTGCCTAGAGCCATCCTCCCAGCCACGGAGAAGGAAAAAATTTGCAATTGGGGGAAAAGATAATTTGCCAGCTCCACTAACCAGGGGAGCTCAGCACAGAAGTGGCCCCTGTCCAGGCATAAACAGTCCATGGACTTTGAGCACCTTTCCCCTCTGCATGGACCTGTGTGGGCCTATTTCAGGAGACTAGGCCCTTGTTGGCAGACTCTAACCATTTCAGCTGTGCGGCGGAAAGGTGGGTGATGTTTAGCATTGCTTTGCCCGTTAAACAGGGTCCTCACCTACCCACATGACGGGCCTAAGGACTGATAGCTCCACTCAGGTCACTCAGCCACCCACTACAGGGGTCCAAGGATAACTGGTACCTCCCAGTCTTTACAACCAAAAATATTAGGAGCCCATGGTCTGTCTGAAGAACCCACCCACCTGCGCACTCTAGGGAACAGGGACGCGCTTTCCTCAGAGACACTTGGGAGTCAGCTCTCAGCCCCACGCCTTTTTCAGAGTGTGACCCCCTGCTGCAATCAGATATTGGTATATACACCAATTACCACTGCCCCTCTAAGACTGTAGGACAGAGCCTGTACCACACACTTCATGATCAGCTACCTGGACACCTGAGCTGAATCCATACAAGAAAAGTGAATGGACTCCTAGAATGATATAACTGATAACAGCTCTTTCCATCTGAGGACAGGACGTCAGAGTTCCAAAGGTGAAAATAATCAAGCTAGCTCACTCAGCCAACCCATTTGGGCATATCAAAACAAAACAAAACAAAGCAAGAGGCTACGATACAGTAAGCAGGAATAAACTAATATAATAACTCATAGATGGCTCAGAGACAACAGTCAATATCAAGTCACATAAAGAAACAGACCATGATCACCTCAATAAGCTCTCAAAACAAAGAATCCAGGGATCTTCTAGATAAAAGTGCATTCCTGGAATTACCAGAGGCAGAATACAAAAGATTAATATACAGAACTCTTCAAGACATCAGGAAGGAAATGAGACAATACGCAGAACAAACCAAGAAACACACAGATAAAATAATTGAAGAAATTAAAAAGATCATTCAGAAACATAATGAAAAATTTAATAAGCTGAAAAAATCCATGGACAGACAGCAATCAGAAATTCAGAAGATTAACAAAAAAATTACAGAATTACACAACTCAACAGAAAATCGGAGGAGCAGAATTGAGCAAGTAGGAGCCATAATTTCTCAACTTGAAGATAAATCACTTGGCAGTAACATATTTGAGGAAAAATCGAATAAAAGAATTTTAAAAAATGAAGAATCTTTAAGAATCATGTGGGACTCTATCAAGAGAAATAACCTGCGAGAGACTGAAGAATGAGAACAGGGAGGGATAACAGAAAATATGTGGAGAGAATTGTTGTTTTTTGGCAGAAAACTTCCCTGATATTGTGAAAGATGAGAAGATATCTATCTAAGATGCTTATCGAATTCCACATAAGGTAGATGTTAAAAGATAGTCGCCAAGAGATATTATAATCCAACTTGCCAAAGCCACAGATAGAGAGAGTATTTTAATAGACAAAAAGTCACCTACAAAGGAGAGTCAATAAGAATAAGCTCAGACTACTATGCAGAAACCATGCAGGCAAGAAGGCAATGGGATGACTTATTTAAAAAAATTGAAGGAAAAAAATTGCCAACCAAAAATCATATATCCAGCAAATCTGTCCCTTAAATACAAAGGGGAAAGTAGGACGTATCTAGATAAATAGAAGTTTAGGGAATTTGTAAAAAAAAAAAACCAAAACTATGAGAAATACTAAAGGGAGCTCTTTTGTTAGAAAATCAATAATATCAGGCATCAACCCAAGACTAGAACACTGGACAGAGCAATCAGAAGTCAACCCAGACAGAGAAAAAAAAAAGCAAGATAAAAAAAAAACTCAACATTAAAAAAGTAAGAGGGACTAAGAAATGTAATCATAGATCTTCCATACGGAAAGGATGATACGGCGATACAAAGAAGTGAAAGTAAGGTTTAAATTTAGAAAACTAGGGGAAAACTTAATCTGTATGCTGAACAAATAATCCGAGAAGCTGGACTATATGAAGAAGAACGGGGCATCAGGATTTGAGGAAGACTCATTAGCAATCTGCATTAGGCAGATGATACAACCTTGCTTGCTGAAAGTGAAGAGGACTTGAAGCACTTACTAATGAAGATCAAAGACCACAGCCTTCAGTATGGATTACACCTCAACATAAAGAAAACAAAAATCCTCACAACTGGACCAATGAGCAACATTATGATAAACGGAGAAAAGGTTGAAGTTGTCAAGGATTTCATTTTACTTGGATCCACAATCAACAGCCACGGAAGCAGCAGTCAAGAAATCAAAACACGCATTGCATTGGGCAAATCTGCTGCAAAGGACCTCTTCAAAGTGTTGAAGAGCAAAGATGTCACCCTGAAGACTAAGGTGCGCCTGACCCAAGCCATGGTATTTTCATTCGCATCATATGCATGTGAAAGGTGGACAATGAATAAGGAAGACTGAAGAAGAGTTGACACTTTTGAATTGTGGTGTTGGCAAAGAATATTGAATATACCATGGACTGCCAAAAGAACGAACACATCTGTCTTGGAAGAAGTGCGGCCAGAAAGCTCCTTAGAGGCAAGGATGGCGAGAGTGCGTCTTACATATTTTGGACATGTTGTCAGGAGGGATGAGTCCCTGGAGAAGGACGTCATGCTTGGCAGAGTACAGGGTCAGTGGAAAAGAGGAAGACCCTCAAAAAGGTGGATTGACACAGTGGCTGCAACAATGAGCTCAAGCATAACAACTATTGTGAGGATGGCGCGGGACCGGGCTGTGTTTTGTTCTGTTGTGCATAGGGTCACTATGAGTTGGAACCAACTCGACATCACCTAACAACAACAGGGGTAAATAATAAGGTAACCAAAAGGAGACAAAGTATTCTACTCATCAAAATAAAATACAAGAAAAAACACACAGCAGAAACAAAATCAACAACAAAGAGTATGAGGAAGGGACTATATATAATCTACTCAGCACATAAAATTAAGTGGGAAAAAGAAACTGTTAATAACACACACAGAAAGACATCAAAATGATAACATTAAATTCATACACATCCATAATCACGCTGAATATAAACGGACTAAATGTACCAATAAAGAGACAGAGAGTGGCAGAATGGATTAAAAAACACGATCTGTCTGTATGCTGCCTACAAGAGACACCTTAAACTTCGAGACACAAACAAACTAAAACTCAAAGAATGGAAAAAATACATCAAGCAAACAACAATCAAAAAAGAGCAGGAGTGGCAATATTAATTTCTGACAAACAGGCTTTAAAGTTAAGTCCATCATAAAGGGTAACAAACGACACTATATAATCATTAAAATTATTTTTTTATAAAAAGAAGATATAACCATATTTAATGTTTATGCACCCAATGATAGGGCTAAAAGACACATAAAACAAACTCTATCAGCATTGAAAAGTGAGATAGACAGCTCCACAATAATAGTAGGAGACTTCAACACATCACTTTCAGGAAAGGACAGGACATCCAGAACGAAGATCAATAAAGACGCAGAAGATCTAAATGCCACAATCAACCAACATGACTTCATAGACCTACAGCAAACAAGTATACTTTCTTTTCTAGTGCACATGGAACATTCTCTAGAATAGACCACATATTAGGTCATAAAGCAAGCCTTAGAAGAATCCAAAACGTGTAAATATTACAAAGCATCTTCTCTGACCATAACGTTATAAAAGTGGAAATCAATAACAGAACAAACAGGGAAAAGAAATCAAACACTTGGAAACTGAACAATACCCCGCTCAGAAAAGATTGGATTATAGAAGACATTAAGGATGAAATAAAGGATTGCATAGAATTCCATGAGAATGAAAACACTTCCTATCAGAACCTTTGGGACGCAGTGAAAGCAGTGCTCAGAGGTCAATTTATATCAATAAATGCACACATACAAAAAAGAAGAAAGGGCCAAAATCTAAGAATTATCCCTACAACTTGAATAAATATAAAGAAAACAACAAAAGAAACCCTCAAGCACCAGAAGAAAACATTTAATAAAAATTAGAGCTGAACTAAATGAAATAGAAAACAGAAAAACAATTGAAAGAATTAACAAGACCAAAAGTTGGTTCTTTGAAAAAATCAAAAAAAATTGATAAACCATAGGCCAAACTCACCAAAGTAAAACAGGAGAGGAAACAAATAACCTGAATAAGAATTGAGATGGGTGATATTACAACAGACCCAACTGAAATTAAAAGAATCGTATCAGATTAGTATGAAAAATTGTACTCTAACAAATTGGAAAACCTGGAAGAAATGGGTGAACTCCTAGAAACACACTATCTACCTAAACTAACACAAACACAGGTAGAATAGCTAAATTGACAGATAACAAAAGAAGAGATTAAAAAGATAATCAAAAAACTCCCAACAAAAAATGTCCTGGCTCCGACAGCTTCACTGCACGGTTCTACCAGACTTTCAGAGAAGAGGTTACTCCACTACTACTAAAGGTATTTCAGACCATAGAAGAGGAAAAAATACTCCCAAACTCATTCTATGAAGCCAGCATATCCCTGATACCAAAATGAGCTGAAGACACCTAAAAAAGAAAATTACAGACCTATGTCCCACATGAACTGATACGCAACAATCCTCAACAAAATTCTAGCCAAGAGAATTCAACAACATGTCAAAAAAATAATTCACCATGACCAAGTGGGATTCATACCAGGTATGAGGGTTCAACATTAGAAAAACAGTTAATGTAATCCACGACATAAATAAATAAAAGACAAGAATCACATGATTTTATCAACTGATGCAGAAAAGGCATTTGACAAATTCAACACCCATTCAGGATAAAAACTCTCAGCAAAATAGGAATTGAAGGAAAATTCCTCAACATAATTTTTTTTTTTTATATACAAAGCCAACAGCTAACATCACCCTAAATGGAGAGAGCCTGAAAACATTCCCATTGAGATCGGGAACCAGACAAGGATGCCCTTTATCACTGCTGTTATTCAACATTGTGCTAGAGGTTCTAGCCAGAGCAATTAGGCTAGACAAAGAAACAAAGGGCATCCGGATTGGCAAGGAAGAAGAAAAATTATATCTATTTTCAGACGACATGATCTTCTACACAGAAAACCCTAAGGAATCCTCCAGAAAACTACTGAAAGTAATAGAAGAGTTCAGCAGAGTATCGGGATACAAATAGACATACAAAAATCAGTTGGATTCCTCTACATCTACAAAAAGAACTTCAAAGAGGAAATCACCAAATCAATACCATTTACAGCAGCCCCCAAGAAGATAAAATACTTAGGAATAAATCTTACCAGAGATGTAAGAGACCTTTACAAAGAAAACTGCAAAACACTTCTGCAAGAAACCAAAAGAGACCTACTTAAGTGGAAAAACCTACCTTGCTCATGGACAGGAAGCCTTAAAATTATAAAAATGTCTATGCTGCCCAAAGTGATCTATGTATTTAATGCAATTCCAATCCAAATTCCATGACATTCTTTAATAAAATGGAAAAACAAATCCCCAACTTCATAAGGAAAGGAAAGAGGCCTCGGATAAGTAAAGCATTAATGAAAAAGAAGAACAAAGTGGGAGGCCTTACTCTACCTGATTTTAGGACCTATTATACTGCCACAGTAGTCAAAACAGCCTGGTACTTGTACAAAAGCAGATACTTAGACCAACGGAACCGAACTGAGAATCCGGACATAAATCCATCCATACATGAGCAGTTGATATTTGACAAAGGCCTGAAAACAGTTAAATGGGAACAAGACAGTCTTTTTAAAAACGGTGCCAGCATAACTGGATATCCATCTGCAAAAAAATGAACCAAAACCCATACCTCACTCCATGTACAAGAACAAGCTCAAAACAGATCAAAGACCTATGTATAAAATCTAAAACGACAGAGATCATGAAAGAAAAAATAGGGACAACGTTAAGAGAAACAATACACAAAACATTACTAAAAATGCAGAAGACGAAGTAGATAACTGGGAGCTCCTAAAAATCAAACACCTACACTCATCCAAAGACTTCAAAAAAGTAAAAAGATTACCTACAGATTGAGAAAACGTTTTTAGCTATGACATTTCTGATCAACACCTGTTCTCTAAAATCTACATGACAGCGTAAAAACTCAACTGAAAAACACAAACAACCCAATTTAAAAAATGGGCAAAAGACGCTTCACTAAACAAGACATTCAGGTAGCTAACAACATGAGGAAATTCTCATGATCATTAGCCATTAGAGAAATGCAAACCAAAACTACAACGAGATTCCATCTCACTCCAGCAAGGCTGGCATCAATCCAAAAAACACAAAACAATAAATGTTGGAGAGGCTGTGGAGAGATTGGAACACTTATACGCTGCAAGTGGGAACGTAAAATGGTACAACCACTTTGGAAATCCATTTGGCGCTTCCTTAAAAAGCCTAGAGAAATAAGAGCCTTTACATGAACAGATATATGCACTCCCATGTTTATTGCAGCACTGTTTACAATAGCTAAAAGATGGAAGCAACCAAGGTGCCTATCAACAGATGAATGGATAAATAAATTATGGTATAGTCACACAATGGAACAGTACGCATCGATAAAGAACAGTGAGGAATCTGTGAAACATTTCATAACATGGAAGAAACTGGAAGGCATCATGCCGAGTGAAAATAGCAAGTTGCAAAAGGACAAATATTGTATAAGACCACTATTATAAGAACTTGAGAAATAGTTTAAACTGAGAAGAAAACACTCTTTTGTGGTTATGAGAGGGGGAGCAGGGAGGGGGAGAGAGGGGCATTCACTAATTAGATAGTATATAAGAACTACTTTAGGTGAAGGGAAAGACAGCACAGAATAGAGGGGAGGTCAGCACAATTGGACTAAACCAAAAGCAAAGAAGTTTCCTGAATAAACTGAATGTTTCGAAGTTCAGCGTAGCAGGGGCAGTGGTTTGGGGACCATGGTTTCAGGGGACATCTAAGCCAAATGGCATAATAAAATCTATTAAGAAAACATTCTGCATCCCACTTTGAAGAGAGACGTCTGGGGTCTTAAACGCTAGAAAGCAGCCATCTAAGATGCATCAATTGGTCTCAGCCCACCTTCATCAAAGGAGAATGAAGAACACCAAGGACACAAGGTGATTATGAGCCCAAGAGACAGAAAGGGCCACATGAACCAGAGACTACATCAGCCTGAGACCAGAAGAACTAGATGGTGCCCGGCTACAACCAATGACTGCCCTGACAGGGAACACAACAGAGAACCCCTGAGGGAGCAGGAGAGCAGTGGGATGCAGACCCCAAATTCTCATAAGACCAGACTTAATGGTCTGACTGAGACTGGAAGGACCCCAGTGGTCATGATCCCCCATCTGTTGATGGACACCTTGGTCGCTTCCATCTTTTTGCTATTTCTGTAGGATATAGTCCAAGGAGTGGGATTGCTGGATGGTATGGTATTTCTATTTCTAGTTTTTTAAATAAGTGCCAAATCGACTTCCAAAGTGGTTGTACCGTTTTACATTCTCACCAGCAGTGTAGAAGTGTTCCAGTCTCTGCACAACCTCTCCAACATTTATTGTTTTGTGTTTTTTGGATTAATGCCAACCTTGTTGGAGTGAAATGGAATCCCAATGTAGTTTGGATTTGCATTTCTCTAATGGCTAATGATTACGAGCATTTCCTCATGTGTCTGTTAGCTATCTGAATGTCTTCTTTAGTGAAGTACCTGCTGATATCTTTTGTCCATTTTAATCAGGTTATTTGGCTTTTTGTAGTTGAGTTTTGCAGTACCACATAGATTTTAGAGATCAGATGCTGATCAGATAAATACGTCATAGCTAAAAACTTTTTCCCAGTCTGTAGGTAATCTTTTTACTCTTTTGGTGAAGTCTTTGGATGAGCATAGGTGTTTGATTTTGGGGAGCTCGCAGTTATCTAGTTTCTCTTCTACATTGTTAGTAATGTTTGGTTTACAGTTTATACCATGCATTAGGGCTCGTAGCATTGTCCCTATTTTTTCTCCCATGGTCTTTATCATTTTTGACTTGATGTTTAGGACTTTGAGGCATTTTGAGTTAATTTTTTTTCTCTGTGGATGGTGTGAGATACGGGGCTTCTTTCTTTTTTTTTTTTTTTTTTTTGCAGATGGATATCCAGTTATGCCAGCACCATTGGCTAAACGGAGTGTCTTTTCTCCATTTAACTGAGTTTGGGTCTTTGTTAAATATCAGCTGCTCACATGTGGATGTATTTATGTTGGGATTCTCCATTCTGTTCCATTGGTCTATGTATCTGTTTTTGTACAAGTACCAGGCTGTTTTGACTGTCATTAGGTAGAGTGAGGCCTCCCACTTTGTTCTTCTTTTTCAGCAATGCTTTACTTATCCAGGGCCTTCTTCTCTTCCACATGAAGTTTGTGATTTCTTTCTCCATCTTATTAAAAAATGTTGTTGGAATTTGGGTCAGAATTGCATTGTATCTATAGATAGCTTTTGGGAGAACAGACATTTTTACAATGTTAAGTCTTCCTATCCATGAGCAAGGTATGTTTTTCCACTTATGAAAGTCTTTTTGGGTTTCTTGCAGTAGTGTCTTGTAGTTTTCTTTGTGTAGGTCTTTTACGTCTCTGGTTGGATTTATTCCTAGGTATTTTATCTTGTCGGGGGCTACTGTAAATGGTTTTGATTTAGTGATTTCTTCTCTGATGTTCTTTTTGTTGGTGTGTGGTGTGTGTGACGGAATTCAATTGATTTTTGTATGTTTATCTTGTATCCCAATACTCTGCTGAACCCTTCTATCAGTTTCAGTATTTTTCTTGAGGATTTTTTAGGTTTTTCTGTGTATAAGATCATGTCATCTGCAAATAGAGTTACTTTTACTTCTTCCTTTCCAATCTGGATGCCCTTTATTTTCTTTTTGTAGCCTAATTGCTCTGGCTAGGACTTCCAGCCCAATGTTGAATAAGACTGGTGGTAAGTCTCATCCTTGTCTGGTTTCTGTTCTCTAGGGGATTACTCTCAGGCTCACTCCATTTAGGATGATGGTGGCTGTTGGCTTTGTATAAATGCCCTTTATTACGTTGAGGAATTTTCCTTCTATTCCTATTTTGCTGAGAGTTTTTATCCTGAATGGGTGTTGAACTTTGTCAAATGCCTTTTCTGCATCAATTGATAAAATCATGTGATTCTTGTCTTTTTTTTTATTTATGTGGTGGATTACATTAATTGTTTTTCTGATGTTGAACCATCCCTGCATACCTGGTATGAATCCCACTTGGTCATGGTGAATTATTTTTTTGACATGTTGTTGAATTCTATTGGCTAGAATTTTGTTGAGGATTGTTGCGTATCAGTTCATGAGGGACATAGGTTTGTAATTTTATTTTTGTGGTGTCTTCAGCTCATTTTGGTATCAGGGATATGCTGGCTTCATAGAATGAGTTTGGGAGTATTCCGTCCTCTTCTATGGTCTGAAATACCTTTAGTAGTAGTGGAGTAACCTCTTCTCTGAAAGTCTGGTAGAACTGTGCAGTGAAGCTGTCAGAGCCAGGACTTTTTTTGTTGGGAGTTTTTTGATTATCTTTTCAATCTCTTCTTTTGTTATCTGTCAACTTAGCTGTTCTACCTGTGTTTGTGTTAGTTTAGGTAGATAGTGTGTTTCTAGGAGTTCACCCATTTCTTCCAGGTTTTCCAATTTGTTAGAGTACAGTTTTTCATGGTAATCTGATATGATTCTTTTAATTTCATCTGGGTCTGTTGTAATATCACCCATCTCATTTCTCATTTGGGTTATTTGTTTCCTGTTTTTCTTTTGTCAGCCTAGCCAATGGTTTACCAACTTTGTTAATTTTTTCAAATAATCAGCTTTTTGTTTGTTAACTCTTTCAATTGTTTTCTGTTCTCTAATTCATTTAATGCTGCACTAATTTTTATTATTTATTTTCTTCTGGTTCCTGAGGGTTTCTTTTTTTACTCTCTTTATTTGTGTCCAAGTTGTAGGGACAGTTCTTTGATTTTGGCCCTTTCTTCTTTTTGTATGTGTTCATTTATTGACATCAATTGACCTCTGAGCACTGCTTTTGCTGTATCCCAAAGGTTCTGATAGGAGGTGTTTTCATTCTCATTGGATTCTATGAGTTTGTTTATTCCCTCCTTAATGTCTTCTATAATCCAGTCTTTTTGGAGCAGGGTATTGTTCCATTTACAAGTATTTGATTTCTTTTCCCTGCTTTTTCTGTTTTTGTCTTCTACTTTTATGGCCTTATGGTCTGAGAAGATGCTTTGTAATATTTTGATGTTTTGGATTCTGCTAAGGCTTGCTTTATGACCTAATATGTGGTCTATTCTAGAGAATATTTCATGTGCACTAGAAAAGAAAGTATACCTTGCAGCTGTTGGGTGGAGTTTTCTGTATGTCCATGAGGTCAAGTTCGTTGATTGTGGCATTTAGATCTTCTGTGTCTTTACTGAGCTTCTTACTGGATGTCCTATCCTTCACCAAATGTGGTGTGTTGAAGTCTCCTACTATAATTCCAGAGCTGTCTATCTCACTTTTCAATGCTGTTAGAGTTTGTTTTATGTATCTTGCAGCCCTGTCATTGCGTGCATATGTATTTAATATGGTTATATCTGCCTAGTAAATTGTCCCTTTAATCATTAGATAGTGTCTTTCCTTATCCTTTGTGGTGGATTTAACTTTAAAGTGTATTTAGTCAGAAATTAATATTGCCACTCCTGCTTGTTTTTGATTGTTGTTTGCTTGATGTATTTTTTCCATCCTTTGAGTTTTAGTTTGTGTCTCTAAGTCTAAGGTGTGTCTCTTGTAGACAGCATATAGCTGAATTATGTTTTTTTATCCAATCTATGACTCTCTGTCTCTTTATTGGTGCATTTAGTCCATTTACCTTCAGGGTAATTATAGAGAGGTATGAATTTAGTGCTGTCATTTTGATGCATTTTTCTGTATTGTTGACAGTTTCATTTTCCACTTACTTTTTTGTGCTGAGAACTTTTTCTTTGTAAATTATGTGTTCGTCTTTTTCGTTGTAGATGAATTTGTTTTTGCTGAGTCTTTATGTTTACCTTGGTTTTTATTTTGAAGTTTGGGATTGTTAGTCTTATTTGTGGTTACCTTAATATCTACCCCTGTTTTTCTAAGTATGAACCTACTTTGTATCTCCCTACATTGCTTTGATTTCCTCTCCATATGGAAGGTTTATGCCTGCTGCATTTCATCCCTCTTTATTGATTATTGTCATCTTTTACATAATGATGTCAGTGATTCCACGTTTTGAGCATTTTTTAAAATCTTATTTCATTCTTGTGATTTCCCTATCTTAGTTGATATCAGGATGCTCTGTTCTGTGTCCTTGTGTTGTGTTGTTATCTGATATTATTGGCTTCCTATCCAGAGAATTCCCTTAAGTACTTCTTGTAGTTTTGGTTTGTTTTTTGCAAATTCTCTAAGCTTGTGTTTATTTCTAAATGACTTAATTTCCACTTCATGTTTGAGAGAGAGGTTTGTTGGATATATGATTCTTGGCTAGCAATTTTTCTCCTTCAGTGCTGTGTGTATGTCATCCCATTGCCTTCTTGCCTGCATGTTTTCTGCCGAGTAGTTGGAACTTATTCGTATTCATTCTACTTCGTAGGTAACTTTTCATTTATCCCTGGCTGCTCCTAAAATTTTCTCTTATCTTTGGTTTTGCAATTTTGATGATAACATGTTTTGGTGATTTTCTTTTGGGATCTGCCTTTTATGTGGTTCAATGAGCATCTTGGATAGATAACCTTTCATTTTCCGCCATGTCAGGGAAGTTTTCTGCCAACAAATCTTCAATAATTCTCTCTGTATTTTCTGTTCTCCCTTCTTCTTCTGGAATTCTAATCACACACAAGTTGTTCTTGATAGAGTCCTACTTGATTCTTAGTGTTTCTTCATTTTTCTAAATTCTTTTATCTGGTTTTTCTTTAAGTACATTGGTGCCAAGTGCCTTATCCGCCATCTCCACAATTCTGCATTTCAATTCCTCAATTCTGCTTCTCTGACTTCCTATTGATTTGTCTAATTCTGTCATTTTATTGTTAATCTTTTGGGTTTCTGAATGCTGTCTCTCTATGGATTCTTACAGCCTATTAAATTTTTCATTATGTTCTTGAATAATCTTTTTAATATCTTCAACTGCTTTATCTGTGTGTTCCTTGGCTTTTTTTGTACATTGCCTGATTTCATTCCTGATGTTGTCCCTGAAGTCTTGAAGTGTTCGGTATGCTAATCCTCTGTATTCTACATCTGGCAATTCCAGGATACATCTTCCTCTGGGAGAGACCTTGATTCTCTATTTTGGGAGTTTGTAGAAGCAATCATGGTCTGCTTCTTTATGTGATTTGATATTGACTGCTGTCTCTGAGCCATCTATAAGTTGTTCTAATAATTTATTTTATGTTTGCTGACAGTGTCCTTTTTGTTTTGCTTTGTTTCGATATACTCAGATAGGCTACTAGAGTATGCTAACTTGGTCATTGGAGCCCTTGAAGCACTAATGTCCTGTTACCAGATGGTTAGAACTGTTACCAGGTAAATAAGCCTATGAGTCCATTCACTATTCGTTAATAGAATCAGCTCAGGTGTCGTGACAGTCAGCCACCTACTGTGTGGTTTAAGCTCTCACCTACTATCTTAGAGGAGTAGTGGTGATAGTTGTATACACTGTTTTCTGGTAGCGGCAGGGGGTCACACCCTGAGGACAGTAGGGTGCTGACAGCTTTCCCCCAAATGTCAGTGAGGATGTAGCGTCTCTGTTCTCTACAGTGCTCTGTTGGGGGGACTCTGCAGCTGTGCCTTAGGCACCCAATGCTTATATCCGTAAAGACTGGTAGGCACCATTATCCTCAGATCGCTTTCGCGTGGTGCTGGGTGGCATGGATTAAGCCTCAGCCCTCCGGTCTGTACTGTGGGTAGGTGAAGGCTCTGTTTAATAAGTAGAGCAGTATCAGACCTCCAAAACCTGCCTCTCCATCACACAGCTGAAACAATTACAGTCAGACCTCTAACAGATTTGCCTTTGCATTATAATAGCCACCTGGTAGGGAACATAATTTTGAGGTTAATGAATAGCTTGAACGTGATGAATGCATTCTAACAAATATATCTCATCAATTTAATCTGTATATTGAGGTGTTTATGACATTTTACTTCTTTTGTTGTAGGTTACCCTTGAGTCTTCAGATTATTAACCACCTGATAAATCCACTAGAATCCTTCCTACCTACTTAAGGTGGCCTAGTGAATCCAGGGTTTCTGATAAATGCACTCATTTTAATACAATGAGCTCAGTGTAAAATCATGTGTTTCCTTCCCTGACTTTTGTTATGAGAATCCCTTTCAAAATAATTTTTCATATTTATGATCAAATTAATGAGCAAAATATTGTAAAACTTTTAATATCTATGCTCTCCTTCTAAGTAAGAATTTTTCATCCCATGGATAATGGCAGGCCTGATACATGTTATACACTAAAAGACAGTCTAGGAGTGGTAAATACACTCATAAGAAGAATTTTAAAGGCAACTACTTCAGGTGAGGTAATCAGTGAGTTCTAAATAATGCATGACCAATCTCATGAGGTAGAGGAAGAGGGATGCTTCTGTTGGCAAAGGAGGTTGGGTGGAACTTTTAGATTCAGGTACGCAGAGTCATTGAAATTCACAGAGACAGTGTCATCTCAGTTCAAAATTCTTCCATCTATTTGTTGATTCATTTAACAAACATTTTACTGACTGAGTGATCTACATCAAGCCATTTGGCAGGCAATTCTGAGCAAAATGTTCTCTTTGCTCACAAAATGCTCGTAATTTATCAAGAGAAAAGATGTTTTGGTAAGTTGTAAAAATTGCTATCATATTGATAATCATACCACTAGGCTTCTCCTTCTACTAGGCTTGTGTCATCCTAAATAACTACTTGTGAAATAAAAAATTAGACAGTGAAAAACTTATGAATAGCAGCTGAACATTGTCTAATATAATGCTGGAAGGTTGGAAGCCCCTCATGTTGGAAGGCACTCAGAGTATGACTGGGGAAAAGCTGCCTCCTCAAGGTACACTCGACCTTAATGACATAGATGGAGTCAAGCTTTTAGGACCTTCATTTGCTGGTATGGCATGACTCAGAATTAGAAGAACCAGCTGCAAGCATCCACTAATAATCAGCATGGAATTTATGAAGTATGAATCTAGGGAAATTGAAAGTCAACAAAAATTGTATGAAACGTATAAAGATCAATATCCTAGGCATTAGATAGCTGAAAAGGACTAGTAGTTGCCGTTTGGGTTAAGGCAATCGTATGGTCTACTATGCCAAGAAAGACAAATTGAAGAGGAACAGCATCACATTCATTGTCAAAAAGAACATTTCAAGATCTATCCTGAAGTACAATGCTGTCAGTAATAGAAAAATATCGACGTGCCTACAAGGAAGACCAGCTAATACGACAATTATTCGAATTTAAGAATCAACCACTAAGGCCAAAGATGAGGAAATTGAAGATTTTTACCAATTTCCAAATTTAAAATTGATCAAACATACTGGTAATTACTGGTGATTGAAATGCGAAAGTTGGAAACAAAGAAGAAGGATTGATCAATAGTTGGAATATGTGGCTTTGGTGATAGAAATGACATCAGAGATCCTGTGATAGAGTTTTGCAAGACCAACAACTTCTTAACAGCAATTATCTTTTTTTCAATAACATAAATTGCAACGATACACATGGATCTCACCAGACAGATTGGACAGGAATCAAATTGACTCCATCTGTAGAAAGAGGCAATGGAAAAGCTCAATATCATCAGTCAGAACAAATCAAGGGGCCGACTTCAGAACAGATCATCAACTGCTCATATGTAAGTTCACGTTGAAGCTGAAGAAAATTAGATCAAATCCACAAGAGCAAAGTACCACCTTGAGTATCCCACCTGAATTTAGACACCATTCCAAGAATAGATTTGATGCACTGAACACTAATGACTGAAGACCAGACAAGTTGTGGAATGACATTAAGGACATCAGACACGAAGAATGCAAAAGGTCATTAAAAAGGAAAGACCAAAATGGATGTCAGAAGAGACTCTGAAACTTGCTCTTGAATTTTGAGTAGCTAAAGCGAATGGAAGGAATGACGAAGTAAAATAGTTGAACAGAAGATTTCAAAGGGTGGCTTGAGAAAAAAAATTGAGAAGACATAGTAAAGTATTATAGGGAAATGTACAAAGACATGGTATTAGAAACCAAATGGAAAGAACACACTCAGCATTTCTCAAGCTGAAAGAACTGCAGAATAAATTCAAGCCTTGAGTTGCAATATTGAAGGATTCCGCTGGGAAAATACTGAACAATGGAGGAAACATCAAAAGAAGATGGAAGGAATACACAGAGCCACTGTACCAAAAAGAATTGGTCAATGATCAACCATTTTAGGAGGCAGGATATAGCCAAGAACCAATGGTAGTGAAGGAAGAAGTCCAAGCTGCACTGAAGGCATTAAGAAAAAAAGGGTCCAGGAATTAAGAGCTACCAATTGAGTTGTTTCAACAAATGGATGCAGTACTAGAGGTGTTCACCTGTCTATGCCAAGAAATTTGGAAGACAGCTACCTGGCCAGACAAAAGTGCCCATTCCAACGAACGGTGATCCCACAGAAAGTGGAAATTATCAAACAATATCATTAATATCACACACAAGTAAAATTTTGCTGAAGATCATTCAAAAGCAGTGGCGACAGTACATTATGGGAACTGCCAGAAATTCAAACTGGATTAAGAAGAGGACATAAAACAAGGGTTATCGTTGCTGAGTAGATCATAACAAATTATGGATAACACTACAAAGAATGGGAATTCCAGAACACTTAATTGTGCTTATAAGGAAACTGTACATGGACCAAGAGGCAGTTGTTCAAACAGAACAAGGGGATTCAGCAACGTTTAAAATCAGAAAAGGTGTATATCAGGGTCATATCCTTTCGCCATATTCATTGAATCTGTATGCTGAGCAAATAATCCAAGAAGATGGAGTATATTAAGAAGAATGTGACATCTGGATTGGAGGAAGAATCATTAACAACCTGTGATATGCAGAGGTCGTGACCTTACTTGCTGAAAGCCAAGAGGACTTCAAGCACTTACTGATGAATATCAAAGACTAGAGCCTTCAGTATGGATTACACCTCAAAATAAAAAACAACAACAAAAAAACCCAAATCCAAAACTCTTCACAACTGGACCAATTAGCAGTATCATGATAAATGGAGAAAAGATTGAAGTTGTCAAGGATTTCATTTTACTTGGATTCACAATCAACGCCCACAGAAGCAGCAGTCAAGAAATCAAAGGATGCATTGTACTAGGAAAACTGCTGCAAAAGACCTCTTTAAAGTGTTCAAAAGCAAAGATGTTACTTTAAAGACCAAAATGTGTCTGACCCAAGCCATAGTATTTTAGCTCACCTCATATGCAGGCGAAAGAAGGACGATGAATAAGGAAGATCAAAGAAGAACTGATGACTTTGAATTATGGTGTTGGCAAAGAATACCATGGACTGACAGAAGAATGAACAAATCCTTCTTGGAAGAAGTTCAGCCAGAATGCCCCTTAGAAGCAAGCATGGTGACACATTATCTCACATGCTTTGGACATGTTATCAGGTGGGGCCAGTACCTTGAGAAGGACATCATGCTTGGAAAAGTAGAGGGTCAGAGAAAAAGAAGATTCTCAACTAGATGGATTGACACAGCAGCTGCAAAAATGGGCTCAAACTTAGCGGTGATTTTGTGAATGAGGAAAGACAGGCTGTGTTTCTTTCTGTTGTACGTGATGTCGCTGAGGGGCAACCAACTGATGGTAACTAACAACACAAATATTTGTTCTCAAGTACTTGGTTGGGCAACAATCTAGCTAACGGAATCTTAATATATTGCATAATGGAGTCCAGAAAATGTTTCCTGTTTGAGATAAAACCTCTGATCAGAAGAATTACTCATAAAGATTGAGGGTAGTGAAGAATCAGAATCTTGTTGATGTGTCATATAGTGTTTAAATCATTTCTAGTTATCTGTTGGAATAATGTCCCCTCAGATTTGTATTCAAAACAATTTACAATTTTTAGCTTATTATTATTATATGTAATTGGTAGATCCTCAACACCAGTCTCCATAAGAGATTACTTTTCCTTCCTTCCTTTTATTTTAATTAACTCCTTTGAGTCTCTTATGAACAACCTGATAAAACTGTAGCAACTGTGTAATTTTGTGCACAATTGCAAACATAGTCATTCTTTGTTATGAAAAGTGGGTTCCTTTAATCTGAGAGCGTTCCTAAAATATTCTTCTCTTAGAAAAACATATTTTCCTTTAAGTTTAAGTAATTAAGGAAAAAAAGTAGAGAAAAATTCTATCTGGCAATTAGAAAGCATATTCTAATTGAGTTATCGATAGTATCCTGGTCCTGTGATTTTTGTAGAGTGTGTGAAATTGGGAAATATTAACAGATGGGTATACTTTCCTGATTGCCCCTCTGATTTAAAGCCTTCTCAAGAAAAACACTGGAATTAAAGTTCTTATTCAAATAACTGAATGTTTTCTAATATTACAAAAGCAATAATATTCATCATTTATTGTTTGACTTTTGTTTATACCATATGCCCTTATGGGAAAAAGAGTATCAACACTCCCTGCATACGGCAAATCACTTGTAATTTGGAATAAATGTCTAGATAATAAAATTAGACAACTCTACAAATACAATGGTAATTACCATTGACATCTCAGGCGTCACATATTTTCTATATGTAGATGCAGTACTCAAAGCTGTCTGAATATACAGGGATACATATAAACTAGCGTGATAGATTTTTTAAAAATAATTTTTATTGTGCTTTAAGTGAAAGTTTACAAATCAAGTCAGTCTCTCACATATAAGCTTATATACACCTTACTACATACTCCCATTTACTCTCCCCCAATGAGCCAGCCCGCTCCCTCCTGCCAGTCTCTCCTTTCAAAACCCAAAACAAAAATTTTATAAGAAAATACACATTTTTGCTACATTAAGTAGAGTGAGAAAAATGAAATCAGGGAAAACACATCCTTCTATG